>NW_010147485.1:0-13893 GCF_000699245.1 Pterocles gutturalis | reverse complement strand
GAAAGAGAATGAAAGGAAATGAGTGTAGGTGCAAGGCAGTAAAATGAATTAACTTTTCACCTTCACAGCTTCAACTGACCACAGAACACCATTAAACCAGATTTTGTGTGCCCACAGATTGTAAGAAGCAGGATAAAGGTTGAGTCTACCTACAAACAGGATGACAATTTAGATGTACCCCTCTACAGCGTTTCTAATGATACAGCTGTACATTAGTGGTTATCTCATTATTAGTTATCTTGCTATTACTATTGATAATAAAAGTTGTGCTCTGTCCTGGAGCAGGGCTCTTCTGGCACTGAATGTGAGTTCAGGATGAGTTCCCGCCTGCAGAAATAACGAAACCATTGCTACCTCACATTTTAACATCTAAAGCTTGGTCAGGATTTATGTCTCCCAGACTGGCCACCTATTAGCATTTCATAACATCTTCTAACAATTTCATTATTACGAGTTTTCTCATTGTTAGGTTTCTGAAATGATACTACACTTTCTTTCATGCAGTATTTGCGTTAACTTACTATGATTGTTTTGTTTTATTAGATTTCATAATTCATGTGTTCAGTAAGGCTCTTTGCTAGAACTGGTTCTTTGAATGTTCTTGGTCCTTGGTTCATGTTGAGGGATTAAGTCTGTTGGAGTTTCTTTAGGGGATATTTCCCTCAACCCTGCTTTTATGTAGTGAGCAGTGGTCACAGCTTAAAGGGGTTATATACATCTGTAAATCCTAATCCTCTCTAGATGACAGAAAGGAAAAAAAGTCTGAAGCTGTAATTTCCTCTGGTTTCAGTTCTCTCTCTCCCCTACGTGCCAGCAGCCATTTCAGAGCAGAGAAAGCCTCCTTTATTTGAACCTTCACTGCATTATTTACTTACGGTCTGCTAGGTAAGTAATTATTGCTGAAATTAACTTAATTACTTAGTAAGTAATTAAATGCTTTTGATGCATAGGAAGAAATTTTCCTTCATTAAGAAGCAACTCTGTGGCAACAAACTTTTTACCTTTGTTCAGTTACTTTATAAATAATGTGAAACAAAAGTCTCAAACTCATTCCTGTTACTTACTGAAATCAAAAGTAAATGGATATTTCATCTATCACAGTCAGCCCAGTGCTGCTACCGAGCAGTGGGTCTGCCTGCACTCTGCCCTTACAGTTCTGACAAAGATTATAAATAAATGAACCATTAAATGATAATTCTGTAAAGTGAGCAAAACACAAGAGAGTGCACGTGAGAATTAAAATGTGCAATGTCTTGTAGTACATTTATAGAAGCTGTGCTTTTACTAATATTCACTCTTACTTACATTAAAGAGATTAAAGACTAAATTTATGTGTGTATGGACTCCCACAAAAGAGAAAAGTAAACCAATTCTGCAATTTTACACACACTGCTGTTGCTAGCCTTGGGCCAGGCCCTTCAAGTTGTCACAGGTATTTCCAAGTACAGCTGTGACTCTCTACAGGGCAGCTAAAGGCAGTCAATAGGTGCTCTTAAAAACACTCCTAAAATCAAATGAAATTACAAAGGAAAAATGCAAACTACAGGTTCATTTTCTATGATACCTTACAGCTACCTATACCAGGTCTGCAAATAAAGTCA
The DNA here is from genome assembly GCF_000699245.1 of Pterocles gutturalis. NCBI lineage: Eukaryota > Metazoa > Chordata > Aves > Pterocliformes > Pteroclidae > Pterocles > Pterocles gutturalis. Next base: position 12,292 of record NW_010147485.1, on the reverse strand, counting down.
CTCTGGTAGCCACTCAGTAATTGGCATAATCTGGGACAGTGCCGAGCCTGGTTTCAGAGCGAAACTATTGGTGCCTCTCTGGATGGAAAGGCAACTAATCAAACACAGAGGATGCCTGCATCTAGCTACCTGCCATCGCACAGCACACTAAGTACGCGGTAATAATGCAGAAGCAATCAGCAACCAGGAATCCACTGCTTCACGAGCTCAACAATAACTTGCTTAAATAATTAATAAATGAGGCCTGGCCATCCCAAGCAGAGCCGTCTGAAGGAGGCTCCTTGCACGAGCAGATCCTCTCATGCAGCGCTGCGGGGAGGGGGAAAGGGAATTCGGATGCTCCTGTGACCACACCAGCATTTGGGGGGCATCAGAAAGAGGCTTCCCTGGGGCTGCTTTGGCTTGGAGGGTAGAGGAGGTGCCCTGCGGTGCTTCCCGTGCTGCATCTCCTGCGGCCGAACAACAAGGGAGGGGGAGCCAGCAACCCCTGGTAGCCTGGTAGAGAGCTGGGCAACAGTCAGCTTTTTCCCAGGTTTCCAACTCCATGTCTTCATGCAGCAATCACACACAGCCTTTTCCTGGCCAGATACTAAACATTTCAAGGCAAAGTAAGTCCTTTCCACTGTTTTTAAGATGCCTAGCCCCCAGCAGCAATACATGAATACAGTAACACTTTGTGACAGGTTACTTATTTTCCTTAAAATAGCTTGAAAAAATATTTCAGCAAATAGTACTTTATCCCATTCAAAATTGTTTTTTATTTACCTCTTATTTTACAAGTCTTACTTAGATGATGGTGACAAGCAAGCTTCCAGGAACTGTGCAAGGCAAGAAAAATTAAATGTAAAAATAAATAGGAAAATTAGCTTGTGGCTAGCAAAGACTGAAAAATTTCCACTACAGTTTAGTAGGTTTTAAATTAATCTTGCCCACTTTAGGAATATCATTCTCCTGCACAATTGTCGTATTGCATGAATTATACTTGTTTTAGGTCTCGCTCAAAATAGCATTACTTGCTGTCATCACTACTTGTTTGCTTTTTTAGTACACAATGATAATGAATTATGTATTACTCATGCACAGTGACTGAGACTTATCAAAGCAATGTAAGTAATCATCGCCACTTCTCCAAAACAAAAGCCATTTTATTTTAATGGGACATGTGACAAAACCTCTATTGCTTGTAAAAAAGAAAAATCAGGTGCTTTATTCAGAAAAGAAGGTTTTAAGCAGAGGCAAAGGGGAATGGCTGCAGAGGTGCCCCCGTTCCACTCCCCCTGAAGTGAGGAGAGGGAATGCCATCGTCCACTTTAGCCACAACAGAAATATGCCGGCTAATTAATAAAAATACACAGCCCTCAAAAAGATCACTCCCTCTAATCCTTATCCACTCTTTATTTTAAGATTCAAGATTATATTCAAAAACCACCAGTACTCTAAGAAAACCGAGAGCCTTTTAACTGAACATGGGTGAAAATCAGAGCTGGGAAATGCCACGCAGTTACAGATCACTGGCTTAATCTTATACCAACTAGTTAAAAAAACGAATTTCCTTCTGCGGTGAATTCTGCCTACAGAGTTCATGCCCTCTGTGTTTGTGTTAATGGGAACATTACCAGGTCACAAGCACACAAGCAGCAAACCAAATGCTATTAGCTATTTATCCTGTTACAAGAATTATGTTTAAATACCTCAGTGCTGTTTCTAATCCGTATTTAATAACATGGCAAGATGCCAGCTGAACATTCTACACGGAGACAAAAAATCTTATATCCTTTTTAAATTCTTACAGGGAATTACTTCAACAAAAGAGCATTATATTCTCGAACACATTATAGGTCTGGGAAAAACAGATTAACTGGTATTTCAGTGACACATCCTGTTTTACACTTCACCGTATGATACTTAACCTGCGACACACAGCCGTGCTGTTTCAATCTAAATGCAAAAACTACACGCACACATAAAATGTCTGTACTTTTGTTGTAAACAAAGAAGCAAATAAATAAGAAATACCCAAATAAATAAGTTACTTTATGCAGCTTCAGGGAGTGGGTCCTTGAAGGCTTGGTAAAGTGATTGAGAAAATAATTTGCCAATGGTATTCCTAATTCTGATGTTTAAATCAAAAGGTGAAGGTGAAAGATTAAAAGAATGGTTTATGTGGGTTTTTTCCCCTCTAGCAAATGTGATATTTTGGTCCAAGTAGAAAATAATTCAAACAACCCAGCAAAATAGTACATAAAAAACCTGTCAGCTCCAGTGGGAACCGGCAAAGACGTGTCCTGAAAGAGCAGTTAAAAACTGGGCGCAAATACCAGCAAAAACCCATTAGCCTGACAGAGAGGGGGCTGGACTCTATTCCTTTGTTGTTATAAATTTGAATTCAAGGCTATTCATCCTGCTCTCCCCACCACCTCACTTCCATTCACAGGCTTCAGGAAACTATGAGAAACACAGTATTGCTAATTAAAAGACAGTATAAAGACATACTGCATGAATCATACTACAAACCAATCAGCCCCAGTATTTACAGCTATAACACGGATATACCTCAAAAAAAAGACCATCCTTGAGGTCCCGGCCCATGGGGAGCCCTCAGTCCCTGTGGGGCTCCTGGCAGGAGGCTGATGGTTTTGCCAAGGGGGTTGGTAGCATGTTCATTTCCGTAGGCAGCATATGCCCCAAAATTTTCAAGTCTTTAGGGTAAATGTGGATCCTGTTTCAAGTTTCATCTGCCATCATCATGGAAAGAAACTTGATTTTTTACAAAATGCTCAGGTTCTGTAATAGCTTTTAAAAATAATTTCAAAAATTACTACCAGGCAAATGTCAATAATTCTCCAGGACACAAATAAGAATTCTTCTGAAATATGAGTAAATGTTTAACTTGTAACTATCCTATTTGAATAATTTGGGAAAGAGCGTGCATTTGTGACTACAGTCCTGCTGTAATTTACTTTGTACCAATTCTATTTCTAGTCTATTTTGAATATTCAAATATATATGCTGAAATTTCAACATATGGAAAGGAAAAAACTGAGATGGGAAATACCACCTTTGCACCTCTGCTTGTCCGTGAGGCTTTGCAATAACCATCTCCCTGCACATGGCACATCCCACAGCCGGCTGGCACGCCAGCCCCAGGCTCCTGGCAGGGACGAGGCTGCCCTGGGTGCCCTCCTCCTAGGGAAACCATGTCGGTGGCAGGCTGCACAGGCTGCCACTGTTTGCTTTGAGAAGCTAAATATTTTTATGGAAGTATTAAAACATTTTCCTGTAGTGCTGACAAAGTGAGTGTTATTGAAAGCAACTGGAACGGAGTCACTCCACTTGTTCAGGCTTTTATCACTAAATAATCAGACATTGCAAATGGAAATGCATACAAGTCCTTACCACAGTGAGACATTTTATTATCTCAGTGGGAAAATAATCATGTAACCTTCACATGGCATTTACTTAGGCTCCTTGGGCATAGTCCGACGAACATGCAATTTCTTACTTTTAAAAAGAAGCAGTAGAACCTTTTTAGGAGACAATTAGCTTTGGCTCAAAAATGAGGACACAGAGAATACAGTCAGCGATGACACAGAAGTAAGTCTCCATGCTTAGCTTCCCCTTCTATAAAATGTGTAGTGTTTCCTTTCACTATCCTACTCTCTTTACTGTTTCTGAAGAGAAGGGGCTTGTATCTTGCTAAAAAGTATAGAGCCACCAATTCAGTGATTTGACCAGAGATAAGCATCCTAAAAAAACTGGTCATATTAATAATTTCCATTATCAATTCTGCTTCACAATATTAAAACTAACTTCTACAGAAGAGCCATAAACATAATTTTGCATAGATCCATATGAGACTGTAAGAAAAGCCAAAATGCAGAGTCCCTGTGATGGGTAACCCTAGCTGGTACCTGTCAAGGTGAAGAGCCCAAAAAGGCAGAATTGTTTGTGGAAGCAGAGTGATCACAAGACTGCCTAATCTTCTTCCTGCAAACAGGGCAGGAAAGTGCTGGGGAGAACTGATTCAAATGGAAGATGACATGGAAGAAAGAGTTAGTTTAGTATTAAAAATGCCTAATAAATTGAATTAGACTTCTTAATTAAAAAAAAAAAATGTTTCCTTCTACTGTTAGGGATGCTAATAAAACCAAAATCCAGATTCTCAAGTGTATTGGGCATGATTTGTTATACCTGTGCTAGGAAGGGGACATGATACCTTTTAATCTTTTTAATGCCTACCACACTTTGGTTTCTCAAAGCACATAGGTAACACCTCTCTTATTCCACAAGCAATCCCAAAATCCATGGGAACCAGAGGCTACTGAATACCATTTAAAATCTACATACTGCTACCAGAGGAAATAACAGCAAATAAACCATACATTGCCTAACCATAAGGTTGTTGGATATGCTTGGCTCCTTGCATTTCACCTTTCTCATGCTGTCTTACCTTGCAGGTAATTATTATATGTCAAGGGTATCAAAGAGAGAGCAGGAATAACCCTGTAACCGTGTGTCTATGGCACTGGCTTGGGAGAGGGATGCACGCTAATCTTCCACTTGTGCTCCAGGTGACATCACAACCTCAGTCATCCGCATCCCACATCAGTGTCCTAACTACAGGGCTAATGATGCAGCTACTGCTGCCTTCTCCATTTTGGCAACTGTGCCTAAACACCTTGTGAGTGAATCTAGACCTAAGACTGACAGGTAACATTCCCTCAAAAAAAACTCTTAATATTTAATTAAGACCATTTCCAAAATTACACCTGAATTTATTAATAATTTAGTTTGAGTATAGTTACATTTTTCAACTAATTGGCCAAATACCTTTCCTCCCCTCACCCAGAAAATCATTCACCACACTCTAATGTTTTATATTTGTAAATGCCAAGAGTCCTGTAGACTGGTTTGTTATTCATCTATGTACAAACATGAATCAAGCCTCAAATTAAACAGACAGCATGAAAATTCCCAGACACAGAGGCATGGCAGTCACCTCATGCAGCAATCATCAATGTTTCTGAAGAAGGCTGCAGCTCTCCAACAGGATTTATGAAATGAAGCTTCACTTCAGACAGGCAGGGAGCGAAGGCAGAAAGCAAACAAGGAAAACTTCCTTCCTTGCTCCTGGTCTGTGATGACCACAAGTAAGATCAGCCTTTTACCAAAGACAAAACTCTAGGAGCAGATGCAGTATGGCCAAATTTTGGGCAGCAGGCTGATCTCATCAGAAGTTTCTGCTGGTTTCAGCCAGCAAGAAATAACAGGCCGTGCCCTAGGACTGAATCAGGAAAGTGCCCCTGTTGGGTGAGGAGCTTAAATAGCACGTGACTTTAAGCTTGTGCTTAAAGTAAAACACATGGTGAGGTGCTTTACTGAAGCAGTGAGCTGAGAGTAAATAACAATAGGAAAAGGTCTATGAACGTAGCTTTGAAGACATTTACTTTATCTCAAAACATTTGTTTTTTGCCTAAAACAAGCCTGCAAACTGTAGAGACCCGCAGTCACACTGAGAATAAATACATGCTTAAGGCTTGTACATTCCTACGTGCACATGCAGTTTTAGGACTTCCAAACATGGGCAAAAAGATTACTCAAAGAAGTATGACTAGATCGTTCAACAACAAAAAAAAAAAAAGTGGATGCAACTTCGTATTTCCGATCACTTATGTCTATCTGTTGGTTTGTGTCTTTCCGGTACAGCACTTGGCCTGTCAGTTGTCAGAACTGACACTGGCATAAACAAACAGAGCTCCGCCAAGCATCCCTCCAGCAGCAAAGCAGCAGAAATAATTTTTGTGTAGTTTTCAAAGCTACTCTTTAGTCAGCGGCTCCAAAGAACCTTGTTTCTTTTTAGCAGTCTAAGCTCTAAAAAGGTGGCAACCAGATCAGCCAGAAAGGAAAGCATGAGAAGTGAAAATGAAAAGGATTGCACATTTAAAAAAAGATTGCATAGCTCTTTCAGAAAAAAATATTTATATCATAGCCTTTCAAACCAAAGTCTCCCAAGCATAGTTTTATGGAAAACTGCTGGAAGCATACTCAGCTCCCAGAAAAACTGCTGCAGGTGCACCCCGCATGCACAAAAACCTGAAGAGCTATGAAAGGAATTTGTAATACCAGTTCCTCTTAAGCTGCATTAGGGAACCCGAAATTGACATATTCCAGATGAAAAAGAAAAGAAGTAGCTGACAAAGGGCAAATACCCATGGGAAAGGAGCCAACTTCCTGCTTTGTACGACAAAACAGGGAACAGTACCACAAAATGTCTTTGAACAAGCACACCTCTGCTGATTCAGTACTTGGCGTACAGCTGTATATAGTCAAAGAATAAAAAAATCACTGTACAAACAGCTAATTAACAAGCAGCCAGAAAAGCAGGGCTATGCTGGGTTTGCTGGGAAGCCCCACAAGGCTCAGTAACAACCAGTTTTGGTTTGATTCTGGTTCTAGCCTATGTGGTGCTCGAGCTCTGCTCCAGGGCAATAAGGGAAGGGAAACAACATATAAAAAAATGACAGGATTTTAGTGGCAGCAATGTGGCACCTGAGAAAATTTCCCACTTTTGAAGAAGGTACACAAAATGTAGCTCGAGAAGGAGAAAATCAGAGAGTGAGGAAGAAGGAACAGATGTGTTCCTCAGAGAAAATACAGTGTGGTTTTGATAGAAAGTGAAATGCAGAAGCACCGGTAGGGATGGGGGGGGGGGGGAAAGGGAAGGAGAAGCAGTCTGTTTCCTACTATTGCCCAAAACATACCCAATGCTTCCCTGCTCATTCCACAACAATTGTCCTTCCGTAGTATCACACAAATCCCATGCAGTCATCATAGGAAAGCTTTGGGTAGTTCCCTTTGCTCGGGTAAATATCCAGTACCTAAATTTCCCCCCAAACTGCTTTTTAATCCACAAATACAAAGACAGTGTAACTCCACACACAAATCTTTACTTTCACCTTCCTGAAGTCATGTAAATGCTGGGCTCCTACAGTGAATCTGCACTAAAAAAGGACAGTAAACACCTGCCCATTTCGATACAGGATGTCCACTATTCTCCTTATAAACCATACTCACCTAACTGATTTACAGACTCATTGCACCAATGAGCAAAAATCAAGACCTTAAGCACAAATCCCTGCTCAGTAATCATACTTTAAAGGTTTACATCCACCATCAGGTACAGCAGAGAGTTCACTGAACACAGGCTAGAAGGTTTTCCCAGGGATCTGAGCTCCTGCTGCCCACAGACTTCTTACCTACAGCACTCAAAGCCCAGACGTTCAATTTATACTTTAAATGTAAGTTATATATAAACCACAGATCCATCACATCACAGAAAAGGAGATTCTTTTTTGTGCTCTAGTATGAAACACCCATTACCCATTAAGTTGGATACATTAGCTGTGGTGTTTGGAGGTGCAGATGCAAGCACCTGTTATTCCTTTGTCTCTACTCGCATCAAGACTTTTACTTTCTTGTTTATCAGCACTTTTGATAATTCAGCACAGCTCTAAGTATGTCAAGTCAGTCAAGCCCATCTCAGGAACGGTGCAGGGAAATTCCCTTTGTGCCTGGTAGGAATGAAAAAACTCTCTGAATGAAAACAAATTACTTTGATTTAGAGACCAAGAATGTCACAAAACTGAAAAAAGCCTATTACTCCTCGTTGGATAAAATCTATTACCTTAGGCTCATGGTCAGCTTTTCCTATATACCATTTAACCCAGAAACTAAGCAAGAATCATTTTGGAAGATGAGCAATCTCAGAGAAGGCCTTGTGATCAAGCTGGGTTATTTGGTCGACTGTGTTCAGCACTTACAGATAAATCACAATCCCTAGAAATCTTTGAATGATTAAATTTGCAGTTGTAATTCTGGTGTTTAAGTTTTCTACCTGTAAGAAAATTTAAAATGGACTGGCAGGTAGCCTTGGAGGGTTTTCATTTTAATTTAGAAATAAACTTTTAAGTCCTATATAAGTGTTTAAATTGCCTAAAATTAACTGAGTAATTTTGGTGAGAGTTCTGCTATACTCAAATGGCAAGATAAATTTATGACATTTACAGAAGTTTTCTGACAAAAAAGGGCTTTTGCCACAGAAGAAAAAAAAAAAAAGCATACATATACCATTGACCTCAGAAGACCAGCTAGCAAGCTTCAACATCCACAGGGTGTCCTACCCAAGGTGCCAGATATGCTCAGATGAATTACCAAAGACCAATCAGAAAGTCTATCTGGATGACCTTTGCAAACATTTGACTTTGAAACACCAGAAACATCAAATATTACTATCTAAACTAAATACATGGTACATGTTGTTTCATGGGAAAACTGAAATCAAGCAAGCACCTAGTGAAACCCTCAAGGGAATTTTGATATCGTCTTGGGCTTATAGCCAAGGAGTCTTATGTAGTTCAGCTTCATTAAGAGCACAGTTCACTTGCCTGAACACTGATGTCTGCTGTCTTTGGAGAAACCATTGTGTAGCCTGTCCAGCCTCAAGCTGCTGGTCCTGAAGGACGTTATCTCCCATGGATGCTGCTAATCCTGCAAAGTGCTAGAGTACCTCAGATAGCATGAGGTCTTGACATTGGGTGTCCGAGTTCAAACTAAACAGCACTGCATAGCAACTCAAATCAGTTTAAAAGCACAATTGCTGGTACCCATGCTTGTGGAGCTAGCAGGAACTTTGTCACCCACCTCACTGTGTGAGGCACAAGGCAACACAATATTCACAATATTCAAATACATATACACAAAATTAAGTTAATCAATGTAAAGCAGGAGGAATCAGAAGAGAAAAAAAAACCACTAAAAAGAACAACCTCAATCAACAACAATATAAACAAGACACACTCCTCATTATACAGTTATATCTAAAAAGTTTTACTTTTGATGGTGATGCTTCTGTTTGTTATTCTCAAAACATTATTGCTGAAAGCCTACCAAGCACCTTAACATTAGCCAAGTCTAGTGTAATGCTCCTTAGCAGGGAAATTGCAAGGATCATTCAATCACCACCACTGTACTATTTTCTTGTGAGTTTTCTCCTGTTATGGAACTTACTTTTAACACTTCTCTGTATTTGCATTGTGCTATCAAATCATAGCATGGACCTTCTATCTCTAGCACTGTGCATGCAGGCACAGACAACAGGCAGACAGTCCACAGCTTGACCATTTATGAATAAGCCAAAAATCAACAGACAGGTGAAGTGAACACAAATAGGCATGACAAAGAAACGAGGAACAGGACAGACTACAATCTCAGTATTTTAAACAGCCTAATCACTTCCCAGTTTCTAGTGGCATTATAGAAGGATAGAGTTTTAAATAGAGATTTGAAGAAGGTCAGGGAGCTGATGGATAATATATTTACAAGGAAGCCTCCGGCTGCATGGGAGAAGGCACTCAAGGTGCTTACTGAGAAACACAGCAGAAAGGTGAAAGAGGTCAGCAGCACTTGCAAAGCAGAGGTGGGTATCAACATCTCAAAAGCACATAAGAGCTAACAGGCATTCATAGAATAGTGATATAATAGAGCATAAGAGGGGCTGTCTCATGCCTTAGAACCGTGCATGTGAAGGGAATTGTTTCAGGCTAGAAACGAGCATTTGCATTCAGTTTGGATCATCTTCTCACTTCCTTAACCCTTGAGTTTCAGCAATTGCTCAGGAAGGAGCACCATGCCTGCCGACCACATGCTGTGATCAGATACAAACACTCAATAGTCCCCAAACACCAGAGTTCACACTGTCCCACTTTGGAATCTACTCTACCCCTTTTTCACCCCAAAATACATCAGCAGCTATTTAAGCACAGCATTACGTATGCGCTCTTAAAATCTACTTTAAGCCACCACAGAGAACTTCCTGTGTCCCTCTTTTTATACCCCCTTTCCTGCTGCCAAGAGGAGGGTAGAAACATAGTGAGTGTGTCTCCAGGCGACAGCAAGAGCAGCAGCACATTGACATGCACACTCCTGACGGCAGGAAAGAGAAGTGCTTCTCATTTCCCAGCACTGCGGCCCCAGCACATTTGGGTGGGTGGGGAGATGCTGAGCTCTCCAGTAGGTTGTTTTGTTTTGTTTTGTTTTGTTTTGTTTTGTTTTTCCCTTCCATTAAACTGGAGAAACTCATGCAAATTTCTAACTAAAAAACGAATCCAATTTCAACTAAACCAACCTCAACTAAAAAAAATCTAGCTCCAGGTGAGGTAAAATATTCAAGCTTTGTAATATGTATCCACTGAAATCATTAGAAAAGCAACTGCATTATTTTCTAGGCATTCCAAAGTTACTAATGCTCAATCAATCATAAAAATGGTCCTCCTTCTGTCTTTATTAATTCACAAATATTTTCAAAAAACATGCTTAATCCTAATATTCAGGGACTACAGACTCACAACAGATGTTCTTACTCTTATTACAGTCTGCTCTCTAATTTTGGCTACGTTGTTCTTCCATAAAGCATGCACCCAAGTGCAATAATGCACATGTAGCCTTTATGACCTTAGCCTCTGCCACTCTCTGGCATTCCCGGACGGAAATAAAAGCATAAAACAAGAATATAAATAGTTCCAAAAGTGTCCCTGCAAAGAGGGCCATCGACCTGTAAACCAGAAAGTCTGTAAATCACCTCTGCCAGGCTCAACAGTAATACCTCCTGCTGTTTCACGCAAAATCAGATTTCAGCTCCAGTGTTACTATCTAGCTACTATCAACCTGACATACAGTGTTGCCTTTAGACCATGGAATCCACCCCAGCCTGTGTGCTAAGGAATTGCCTAACCTGGGGAGTTGCTGGGGCGCTTTCATCGTCATCAGTCAGTACTATCACTCATCTTTCCAGGATAGCATCATCCAGCATGTCCGACACTACTGTGTGTAAGCCTCAGAGCATTCCTCAGCCGTTTTCACATAGCAATACTTCAAAGGAGGCTCAGCCTTGAAAAAAAGGAGTGTGCATTGAGGTGGGATAAATCAAGGTACAAACATTTCTTCAGCTCTAACACCCCTCACCCAGAGGGCTGGCAATGAGTTTTTCTTTCACAGTTAATTCCAGGTGCTACAGAAGCAGCATCAGACGATTCAGGGGCTGCACTATTTGCGTGGGAAATATGGCTCGTAGTGGAGGAGGTCTCAACCTCCTTCTGCTTCCTTAGTGTTAGTTCACGACTTTTAGGTCTACCCTGAGGAAAATATCCCACCCTGCTCCACACTTTCTTTAGTCCGGAGAGGTAAGAGAAAAGGGGAGAAAAACAGCTTAGGATGGTTTCTACACACAGAAAATTTTCATCTGATATTTTGTCTCTGTGGACAGATGCTGTTTCCATGCCAAGTCCCATTGACTTTGGTGAGATTCCAGGCACAGGCTAGAAAACTCTAAAGCTCTATACTATAAAATACCAGAAACTAGTTTTAAGACCATTACAATTTTTCCTCCTTTTTGTCTGTTTCCCTCTAACCTAAATCTTCCCTGCCCAAACATACATGAACTGGACAATTGTAAGGGATGCTACACTGCTGGGCAGTTTCCTAACCCTCTGAATCCAGCTTTGCCAAACTTTGGGGCAACTACCTAAACGTTCAACCATAGTTCATGCTGGAAAATCCCAGTATCACATTTTAAATGGTATTTTGCAGCTTCTTCCACCTCAGCCCCCATGATGTGATGTGTACTCTTCTTACTGTATTCTGAAGATCTTAAAATCCCTTGAGAACCCCTTACGTCACAAGCCACAGCTACTGATTCCAAACAGATGCTGCTGGGTACATTCCCACCCCTGTGCAGGGTCCCAGCCCCACAGTGAGGAGGGCACAAGCAGAGCCCCTAAGTCCACAGAAACCAAAATCCCTGCATACCCTTTGCATCTAAACCTAGAGAAACCTCAAGTCACTCAGCACAGAGCTCATCAGGGGAAACTACGGGGGCAACCATCTTGCAGGTCGGGTCTCATCCTCTGGGCTGAGCAGTGCCACCAGCTCCCAGGGCCGAGGGGATGGGCAGTGCTGGCCCTCAGGAAGCCGTCCTGTCCTGCCTGCCAGCTGCTGAAGGAAAGAGGAGCCAGAGGCAAGTTTATTTTGGGCGTTAATAACCAAATCACCTTAGCCAGGCTGGATTTTTGCCTGCCAGATTTAAATGTCACTCATCATAGGAGCTGCCTGGATCTCCTGGAGGAGGGGACAGTCACGAACCCAGATTTCCCCAGCAGCCCCTCAGAACCTACCTTGACAAAGAGGGAGATGTCATGTTCCTGCTTCTCATCCTCTTCCTCCTCCTCCAGGGCAGCTG
>NW_010147484.1:0-532 GCF_000699245.1 Pterocles gutturalis | reverse complement strand
TTACACCCGTGGCATTTCTGTGTGTTTTCACTTGAGTGAGGGAGAAAGGAGAAGCCAAGAAAGACTTTTGAGGTAAAAGGAGATGAGCAGGAAAGAGGAAGGAGGAGAAGCGAGACATTAAGGAATCTCAGCCTTTTTGTCACAGCATAACCTTGTGTCTCGTGGTGAGATCACACACCAGGTAAGCAACTTTTCATTACCATGGCACATTTGCACCACTCTGATTTGTCTGTCACTTGATACCAAGACCACTCCACTCTAGAGCAGCATATCAAAATCCAGAGCGTTGTTCCCCCTTTCCCAGGCGCTGTCCGTATCGTCCACTAAAACTCCCAGTTATTCCCTGATTCCCCAGCTCCTAAAAGCTGTAGAGAAATACTCTTGAGTATTATGAGTCTGAGGAATTTTATACCTCTCCACCAGTCTTTTTAATTCTGCATGACATCTATCTTGCAGGCAGTTAACACAGTGTCCTGCTGTATGGGAGAAGAAAACAACCTTGCATACCTGAAACCACTGACTGTTGTGTGCA
>NW_010147483.1:55003-57299 GCF_000699245.1 Pterocles gutturalis | reverse complement strand
GTGCGGGGGTTCGGTGCTTTGCGGGGATTCGGTGCTGTGTGCGACCCCGCTTCTTTATGGGAAATTCTGTAGCAGCTCATCTCCTTGACAGAAGATTTGTGGGATGTGAGAGAGGATGGGTCATGCCGTGTTAAATGGGAAAAAAATTTTAGTAGTGGGAACCTCCAGCGAGGGGAGTTGAGCATTGACAGTGCGATGTCTCCGTACTCCGCCTTGTGAGGAAGAAAAATCCCTTCAGTGATGGGAGAGATGTTTGCAAATCAGGAGGAGTTCGCCTCCTCTGTGTGCCCACTCTTGGCATGAGGGACCGGAGAGGAAATGTCTCTGTAACTTCTTTTTTTTCTTCTTTATAAATAATGAAGGATGATAGAAAGTTTGTCTACATCTCCAAAAATTATGCAAACTGGCAAGCTGCTTGTTTTTTCCCTGGAGTGAAAAGAGCCTTGGAGCATGGTCTGTCTCTCTCTTCTCTGGGTCAGAGGCTCTTTGTTAGAATTAAAACTGATTTCTCTTACTTGGACCTAGTTGATGTCATCTGGTGCACTTCTAATGTGAGTAGGAGCCACTGCTGCCAATGAATGTCCACAAAGCTTGTCTTTATCTTTTACGCTTAGATATGGCCCAGTTGCTCAGCTGTTGATGTTGGAACTGTGATGCACTGTGATAAAAATAAATGTATTCATGCTGGCATCCAGTTCTTTAAAAATGAATTTCTTTCACACCCATTAGTTCACAAGTAGTTGTCTGCTTCTGCCTTTCTCTGTAGTGGCTTTCATGGAGGATTCATTTTTAAGGACTTATCAGAAGGCTTCATAGAGGAAAAGTGCTCTGGGAGAAGAAAAGCTCTCAGTTTAAAGTAATGGCTTCACTTGGGGAAGGAACCAACAAAGGATGCAAAGGCTGAAAGCAACTTGTGTTCAGCACAAACTGCTGGGGATTCACCGAGGTGTAAATGAAATGCTGATGTAGTGGGCTATGGTGGGATGAAAATGATGTAATTTGTTGCTCCTTGTGTAGTGTCTATCATTCTGATTGATAATATGAATTATCTTTGCATAGCACCTGTTGGTGTGAGTTTTTTGGAAAGGGAAGTTGACCAGGGAGGAGAATCTCCCTGGGATCTTTGGGAATGATGCTGGACTAGCAGTGTTGGATGTCTGTCTGAAGGCAGACATTTCTGAAAATGGACCTTCTTCACCCAGAAACAAAAAGTAGCTAAGATCAAGCAGTGTTTGTAAATAAACTGCTTGCCTTAACACTGAGAAGGGTTAAGAGCAGCTTACCATGGTCAGCATCAGCACTGGGCTGTCAAAAATCATGAGGGCGGCATTGTCACCATGGATAGGAAAACTCCCTTACAGAACCAGGGAGTTTGTTTTCACGGGTGCTTCAAAATCCTGTGCCCAACACAGCTTGGGATAAAAAGTTTGGGACATACGTCTCAATATATATAGTCTCCTTGACTCCAGTTTGCTATATGATGTTGTGCATGTAGCCTAAAGGTCAAGGCACAGTGGTAGGTCTTTCTGCTCTTAAAAGTATGTGCAGCCTTCTTCCAGTTCTCTGAAGATGCCATCCCCAGTGCTGGATAGGCATATTCTCAGTGCAAGCAGGTTATTTTTGCATTTATGCAACATAATCTCGATTTTAAACATTTAACGTGTTTCTTCTGGAAGGACCTGGCCCATCTTCCTTGACATTCTGACTGTGGAAGGGCTGAACCCTTGTCAGTGCCTTTAGCCATGCCCACTTCAACTGGGCATCAAGGCTTGCAGTATTATATAGTTCTGTTTTAAAACCATATTTAGGCTCTACAGAATCTTGTTTCTGCCTCCAGACATCACTTTGGAGCTTAGACGGCTCTATTTCCAGTTTCAAGTGACCACCAGTTGCAGGTTATTGAAATACAAGATGCGATTCCAGTTTGTTGGATGAGTGCAGAGGGAAATGCATAGCAGGAGTGATGACATTTTTCACATTTGTCAGGTTTTTGTGTGTGAAGCTTTTGTGTGCGAAGCTATAGAGCTATTTCCCTAACTTGCTGGGTGATTTTTAATTATTTTTTTTCTCCCTTCTGTTTCAGATGTGATATTCTGGGGAAAAGCTGAAGTCTGTTATAGGGAACATGTAGTAAAAATGTTTTCTATTCATCTTGTTGCAGAATATAGCTCCTCTTAGTAGTCATAGGGTTATTGTTTGGTCTTTTTATGTCAGTTTTCTTCTTACCTTTGTGGCTTTTCTATACCCGAAGAAGAGCAGACAGCAGTTAAGCGAAGTTAACTTTAGCCAGTGGTAT
>NW_010147483.1:48285-54972 GCF_000699245.1 Pterocles gutturalis | reverse complement strand
ATTCCTGGCTTGCTTGGTGAGCCGTGTGCTCTGTGAGCCTGCCAAAATGTGATTGATCATATCTGAGGCTGATAGGGCTCCTGCCTATCTGCAGTTATTGAATGTGTTAATATGCTCTCAAGTGTTTGAGAGTGTTGTCGTGATAGTTCAGGGCTCCCTGCTCTCTGTTATATGAGGGCCTGATAGTCACCTCGTGTATTTCAGATCGTCAGAGCTTCTTATTTGAAGTGTGTTATTCTCAGTAGCCTGTCCGTGTTCTGGTGTGTGTGTATATATGTATAAATATATGTGTGTATATATATATAGTCACTGATTTCTATTAAAATAGTGTCTGTAATGGCCAGGTCTTCAACTTCAGTGTTTCAGCTCTTTATTTTTCCGACACCACAAAGACACCTCTCTATATTGCCTGCCATAGGCCTGCAGCTTTCCAGTAAACCAATTCAGGGTTTGGCGATTCTTGAGGATTTATATCAGCTAAATATTCTTGCAGGAGGAAAGAAAGGAGGGGGATATTTGGTTTGAGATATTCCACCAGATAAATGTAAATAGCCAGGCTGCTACACAGCCCTTGACACAGCAATTGTCATGGAACATGGGCATTCAGCCTCTGCTGTGACAAAGAAGTAAGTCAGTGCCTTTGACCCAGCTGAAATATTTAATTGCAACGATGCAGCTGTTTAGGAGTTGGCTGTGAGCAGTTTTTGTCTCGAGAAAAGTTTGTCATCTCAGGTGTGCTGAGGGTATTGTGTTTCTGACAATGTCTGCTTTTCCTTCCTTAAGCAGGTTTTACTACTGTAAATCTTTCAAAGATTTACCCCTTCCCCATTGTTGCTGTTTTCAGCTGAGTAAGGAACCAGGTGGCTGCTTGCGTTTGGAGCAGAGACAAGCCCAAGTGCTTCTGTTCTCTGGATATAATTTTGAAGCTTGGAGTAAAGACCCTACAAAGCAACCAAGAATGTTGCTTTCTCTGCTTTCCTTCAGACAGCTTAAGAAGAAACAAATGTCAGTTTTGCCCCAATTAAAAAAAAATGTTAATAATGTGAAATCTCACGTCGTTCTTTTTTTTTTTTTTTTTTTTTTTTTTTTAAATGTCACTTTATCTCTGTCATTTCCCCTCCCTATGCCTCCTTCTTGCTGACACCCTCAAATCCCTCAGTAAGTCCAGGGTAACAACTTTATCCTTTCTGGCAACATGATCTGGCACAAAAAAGTACCGGAGTCAGTTTAGTTGTGTGGTGTCCTGCTGCGAGTTTTACAAGGAGGAAAGAGTCTGGTTTCTGGGCTGGTGCTTCATTCCTTCAGCCCCGCTCTTCACTGGCTCGTGCTGCCGCTGAAACATGAAGGCTGTTCAGCATCTCGGGCTGATGGATACGTGGTGTTAGTGCAGGATGTACTCGCAGGAGGACACGGAAGCAGATGGACCCTGTGGAGGCTGGAGGTTGTGTTAACGATGCTGTGTTGCATAAACGATGTAGTGATGCTGTAGGTGCTGCCATGGCATTTTGGGGGAACTTGAGTGGCACCCATCAGCCGCCCAAATAACACCCCTCCAGCTTCTGGCTCTGCATGTAATGGATGAACCACTGTTTTTATTTCGAGGGCTTAGCAAGTGCCAGAGACCTTTCTGATGAGAGGAAACTCAACTGGGAAGCACTGGTGGTGCACCCTCCTCTGGTGCTGCTTTTGAACTCAGCTGTGGTATGCAAGGATATTTAAAGACTTTTTTTCTCTGCCACTTAACATTGCAGCGAGGTGAGGTACCTACACTCCCCGGTCCTGGAGCTGCGATTGCCTAATCACTGCTGGCAGGCTGTGGGCTGATGCTTAACGTGCTTGGCATCTCTCCACGCCATCGGTCAGCTCGACACTTTCCTTCACTGTTCCTTCTGCTAAATGCAGCGCTTCATTTCCAAATTGGTATGTCCCGAGGGTCAGTCACCAACAAAGTGATAGTTACTGTTCTGCAGGAAGTCATTTTAAGGAGGTGTGGATTTCCCTGTGGCCAAGAAAGCTCCTTGTCATCCATTAATATTGGCTCCTGCAATGTGTGATGGTTTCTGGCCTCGCAGCTGTGCGGTTGTCTCCGTACAGATGAGGACATTTGTCCTTGATCATGGAAGTAGGAATGCAAGAAGAACCTGCCCTCATCAATAATCTCTGCCAAGAGTACTGCCCACATCATAAGCCTTTTGGCAAAAGGCTGGAGAACGGCTGGTGCGGGCTTGCTGACAACTCAAGTAGTCCTATAGCAGCGCCAGAGAACTGTACCCCAGGATTAGGCTGTTTTAAATGAGAGCTGGTTAAGCTAGTTGGAATATGTTGGAAGGCTGCCTGATAATAGCAAGAGGACAGGGTTGTACTTCTGGTGGCTGTTTATGTATCTTCTGTGTTTATGCCAGGCAAGACTCTACAGCACTGAAATGCAAGAAGACTTTATTAGTCTCTAAAAACTCTCTTTGTTTTGGAATGTATTTTTTGTCTCAGTAGGTACCAGAGAAAAACACCTTCTCTGGTTGCAGCATTGTTTCATAGAAATAGCAAAAGATTTCAAAGGTGTTTTAGTATGTAGGGGAGATACAAATCAGGCTTTTGTTTTGCTCAATGATTCCCAAAATATTCGGATGCAAATGAGTCTTCTGTGAGTCTTTGAGGTCTGCTGAAAAGTCTCCTGACAGTTCAATGGGTGACTTTCTTCCAACAGTTAAGCTGTTACATACAGACACTAATGAAGGAGTAAAAGACTCTTCTTGACAAGTGATATGTGGCAAATACCAACTTGACCAACCAAAAAGCACATGAACTAACAGAAAACATTTCCCTGGAGGTAACTGTCTTGGGGCATGGGTGAGCATCGGTCATGCCAGATGGAACAGGAGGTCTGCAGAGGTTTCACCTGCCAGGGTCTAGGTGTAAGAGTGAAAAAATGAGACAAGATCCTAAGATGACAGTGTGTGATGTAGGTGAAATATCAGATTTGAGTGTATGGACATTCAGGACAATCCCAAATAGATTTGCTTTTGGCACATGTAACCAGTTGCCTTTACTGACTTCTTCCTTCTACTCAGTCCACATGAAGAAACAGCAACAGACATTTTCTTGTTGAAGGGTATGTTTTCTCAAGACTCTGACAGCAGCCTACTCAAATCATTAATTGTAGGTTTTTCCCATTCAGCTTTTTAAAGAGAGCTGAGGAGTCTTTGTGATTTAGGCTCCTTCATCTGCATCTTGCATTCTGCAGCCCAGGTGCACTAACTGCTGAGTCGTATTTACTTTCCTTAGGTTAGAGCAAAGCTTCTTTTAGACTGAAGGTCAATGTGGGCTGCATTATCTTATTGTTATAACAGGTCACAGAAACAGTTTCTTGCCATTTGCAATTTGAACCCATAACTCTTTAAGCTGGTAATATCCCCCCTTATTTATTTTTGTTAGACCTCGTGAATGTCAATAAGTGAATGACACGCATTCATCGCCTGTGTAAATGAAATGATTGGCATTTCATTTTCTGCCTGCCGCCTGCCTAGTGGGATTTCCATTTGGAGCTATTATTTCAGGCTCCTTTGCACTCGCTCCTCGATGTGTGCAGGCTTTGTAGGTTTTAGTGACTTCAGTATTTCGGACATTAATACTTCTCACTTGTGAAAACATGATGTGTGTGCAGCCCTATCAAACCTCTCCCAATGCTACAGCTTAGCTCATGAAAAATCAGAGAAAATGGTCACTTAATGTAGGGGTTTCTCTTACTTTTGTAAACGTATTTCCAAGTGCTACAGGGCAGTTTTGTTGCATCCCACATCCAGGGAAGTGTGTAGGGAGTGGGGACGTGCTGCTGTTTGGTACAGACCAGGCTCTGATGCAGGAGTAGCTCTTCCAGGTGGCTCAGGTTGACCCTGGACGTGTGCACACCTTGTGCCTTGGGTCTCCCTGTGTTTGCTGGGATGGTGATGATGGGTGGCGGTTGGGGATACCCAGATCTGTGCTCACAACCAGGTCAGAAAGATTATCACTTTAATGAGGAGGTGGTAAAAAGGCTCCCTTAATGCTCGTGCTTCCCCTGTAATCCTCCTCAAAAAGCATCTCGCAGGGCATGAGCAGCTGCCAGCTTGTCAAACAGTTAGCTGGGTTGTAATGCAAGAGATTAAAAAGTGTTCATCACCTTCCAAGGGTATGTTAAGGAATCCTATGGTCAGAGCTTGTGCATTGGTGCTTTCCAGAGATACTAGCTGTCACGTGGGATAGACAGCCCAGGTATAGTCTTCACTGCCTTGGTGATAAACGTTGGACTATAGCAGTGTGTTGTGGAAGAGATTTCCTCCTGTGTTGTTGTCTAGGTGGTTTTGTTGTTGGTTTTTGAAGCTGTAGTTGCATAAAAGGTTCTGAGGATGGGGTGCCTCAGTCTTCAAAAGAAGGTTATTAATCTTTTGCTGGCTGGCAAGCACGCAGTTTCAGATTTCATCCTCTCCCGGGTGTGTGTATGAGCTCTTGTGGCTTCTTGGATTGATAGGGATGTGGTTAAAACTTGGGAAAAATGGATGCAGCTGCTGTTGTCTGTCCTGATACTTTCCTAAATGCTTTGGCAGGAGGCAGGGAATGGAGATGGGGGTGGAGGGGTGCTTTAAATGTGTTACAATCCTAATGGTAATTTAATTTGTTAAAGTATATGTGGCTTCACTGGGGGAAAATGCCTTTATTGGCTGTGGTGTTTTCAGTTTGTGAGTCAATGTTATAATTTTAAAGGTTGCTGGAGAATGTCTTTTTGCTGAGAAAGCTCCGGCAATGTGAACCTTGCTATTGTGTTTGGTTTTTTGTTGTTGTCGTTTTTTTGTTGTTTTTTTTTTTTTTTCCTCCTGAAATTAATCACTTGTTACTTTGCTTTTGGTTTGCAGGGTCTTGGTTGGTGCACCCAAGGCAGAATCTAAATACAGCACCTCTGTTCAGTCCCCAGGAGCGGTGTTTAAATGTCGAGTCCATACCAACCCTGACAGAAGATGCACAGAACTGGACATGGGGCGAGGTAGGTAGTTATGATGATTGGAGGGGAAGAAGGGGAGAACCAAAAAAGCCCTCATACCCTATATGGGTAACAGTCTTCCTGACAGCTTTAAAAAGGCCCCAAAATACTGAGAGGGATTCATCAGCTTCTCCTGACGGATTTTGAGCACTGGTAGCAAAGGTGTCATATTCTCTGCAGCATTACAAAATAGCATCCCACCTTGTGCTGGTGTCCTCCCAGTGGCCCTGCTCACTTTCTCCAGCGCATAACCAGGCACATTTGACTTTTTCCCCGCTTAACCTAAGCTTTTGTCTTGTCTTTGCCTGCTTCAATGTGACTTCGCAGCGTGTCGGTGGCTCTGTGAATGGCTGGGAGCGCTGCTGCTTGATCCAGGGGATGACCCCAGGTGGTGCGGTGGTGGGCCCGTGGCGTGTGGTGTTATTGGCAACGTGGTGATCTGTGGGTTCCCTCGTAATGCAGCAAATTGTTCCTTGGGTTTGCTTCTTGTGCTAAAGGAAATAAGTTTCCCCATGAGAGCCACGCTTGTACGCTATTGCGCGTGATCAGGATCAACTTTGTTTTCCCTAACGTACTGTCTGAATCAGGGGGAGGTGGAGTTCTAAAGTAGGTTTCTGATCTAAAACCGTGTTCTGGATTCTGATGGAGAAGATTGAAGCCTTTTAATATTTTGGTTTTCTTGGTGGTATGCGTGTGATTGCTTTCTCTGCCTATAAAAAAGGCATGTTAGTATTGTTCATCTATTCATGACTGAGTCAAGCAGAATTTATGTTTATGAAGCTGACATGTGTTAAGACATTGCTGGCTAAGTTTGGTTTGTCCTGCTCCAGTAATGTAAACTCTCTCGTGGATTTGTGAATACTGCCTAACAGGACTAAAGATTAAGTCTCAATTTATTTTTTTTTTCATGCCCTGGATCTCATTTTCAAGAGTGATTTTTGCTTTGATTGCGTTCTGCAGGCAATCCCACATCTCTCCTGTTGACTTCAGTTGGATGGTTTATTCAGGTAGAGCTGTGGACATGCTGTAATACCTGCTGGCTGTTTGGGGCAGGATCTGTCCTCTGCTCTGTATTTGTGTGGTGCCTAGGAAGAGTGAGAGCATTGCCCCGATTAACGCATACAAGAGCTAATAATCAAGATGAAAGGGAAGAGCAAAGCACTTGATGGGTGATCTCTTTTCTTATAGGGGTTCTTTGGTGGGTATTTACAACTCATGTGTCCTTGCCTTGCTGCCTTTCCCCTCTTTCTGTAGGCAATTCTCGGGGCACACTCTGTGGAAAGACCTGCAGAGAAGACAGAGATGATGAATGGATGGGCGTGAGCCTGGCGAGACAGCCAAAGGCTGGTGGAAGCGTGCTGGTAAGTCCACTCTTTTCTTTGATCTCATTAAAACCGTTGCTGCCGTCTGACTGGAATGCTAAACACGTCAGGATTAATGTGCGCGGCAGTGACTGACAGAGTCCAGCTTCGCGGGCAGCAAATTCTGTAGTCCCTTCCTTCGAGCGGAAGGAAAAGTGAGCTCCAGCCAGAAAGCTTTATTTATAGAGGGAGGACTTCAAAGCAGTCACACCTGACTTGTGTCACCCAAGGGCTTCCTCCTAAATCTGAGGGATTAAATCTTTGAACTGAATAAATAGAACTTTGTCTGAGAGGTACCTGCTAGTTTGTTCTTTT
>NW_010147483.1:5237-48254 GCF_000699245.1 Pterocles gutturalis | reverse complement strand
ACGGTGTTTGTGTAGAGAATATGTATGCATCCATTTTTGCTGTGCATGTGTATTGCACATCAGAACTTACCATGAAAAATGTAAGATGAGTCTTTGTGGCGGTATTTTTTTCTCTCTGTAAGTTAATTTTCCATTAACGAGGCAGAAGAGTTGACAGTAGAGGTTATTTAGTTGTGCGTGGGTGGCCTTGTTGTCTTTGATATGGTTATCATGCACAGAGACAGGTCAAGGAGAGCAGATGTGATCCTTAGGATGTGGAATTCATCTTTGCAAAACATTTCCTGTGTTGGAAAAAAAATAAAGAGAGCTGGGCAAAAACCTTTCTAAAATACATGGGTATATTCTGATCAATGGTTGTCTGTGTTTACATCTGTGGTTGGGTTCTGTCTACCTGAGCGAGTCTGTCTGCAGGAATGGTATCTGAAATAAAAAAAAAAATGGCAACGAAATGTTGTGCATAGTGTACGTGGCAGGCAAATTTCAAGCTCGTATCAGAGTAACCCTGACAACGATGTCATTCTAAACACTGCTGTTTGGGAGTTGGAAACTTGCGGTATGACCCCATCTTTCCAATGGGAGAGGGAATTGCCCTGGTACATGGCATCAAACTGTCAGAAAGCTGCTAGTGACAAAGATCTCATCCAACAACTGCTGTGCCAGCCACCTGTGTGAGCCAAGTGGACAAAGCTGCTTCGCTCAAAGGCATTTTTCTTCATATGTGCTTAGAGTCCAAACACTTATGCCCCAGGTTCTTGCACACCAACTTCCCCATGGGCAAGCAGGTGGCTTTTATACCTTCCTGCGATAGTACTGTGGTGTTTTATCTGGTCGTCTCTTTTGGTGTACAGCTTGCTGGTGCTATAGGGTCTGAGCTGGTAAAATGTCTCCACAGGTTATGCTGATTTAAGGAAGTCCTAAACCAGCCCTCTGACAAGATTATACTGCCCTCTCCATGTAGATAGTTTCTAGATGCTCAAGGATATTTAAATATCTAATTTGCATTGATTTCAGTGAGGTATTTATCGCCCAAGTGCTCTATCTTAAACTACTGATTAAACATCTGTGCACATCTGTATGTAGACAGAGCCTGGAATGACGGCATAGAGATTCCTTCGTGGATGGAAAATACCTGGCTGTTTCAGGGCATTGTTACTCTCTGTTTTGAGATAACTTTTTAATGAAAGAGATTTGTGACTTTCCCATAAGCAGATGGTTTCTAATACATGTGCTTTCCCAATTTTAAAGATCAGGGCTTCTTGAAAATGTGGCTCTTTGAAGCGTATATGAGAAACTAGTGTTTGGAGGAGACATGTCTGAATACATGTTTGCTGCTGTATCTTCCGATTTTTAGCTTTGTAGCTAAATTACTAGCCAACTATCATGAGCAATTCCCTGTAGTTAGGAGTGTGTGCAGTCTATATTGTCAGGCATTACAGCTCTGTTTACTGCATCCCTTACAGGGATTCCTTTAAGCCAGAGTGGTGTCTGTGTCATCAATAGCTCTGGATAGGTGTGTGGTTCTTTTTTTTTTTTTTATTATTATTATTTAATAAATACAGGTAGTTGCATTTTAAACCCATGTGAGCTGTTCATGCTCTTGACATCCTGTATTAGAGGAATTAGTCCCCCAGTTTAACTGTGGTTTATACAGAGAAGTTGTTCCTTTTGCTTTGAAACTGCTTAGTGGCTTAAATTTCTGTCTTATCAGCCTTCCCCAGTTGCCTGATACCAGCTTAAGTGGAAAGGGGTGGTAAGGAAGATGAGGAGTGTGCAGGGGGACCTCAGATGACATTTGGTGAAGTGGGTTGTGTTTGAGCCCATATTGTGCCAGGATGTTACTGACGCAGAGCTTTATGTTTATGTGATGGACTAAATAGAAAAGCATCGAACAATGAGGATTTAAACAAATGAAGAAGTAAGACTAGCTAAAAAAGCTCTGAGTTTGCAGCTCCGTGGCTTCCTGTCCTCGGGTATGCTATTAGTCAATATTTGTGTTATTCCAAGTGCTGCAATAATATAGCTGAGATTGCCAGCTCTTTCCAAGATGAAATGGTAAAATTCCTCCTTTTAGTTTTTTGTTGGGAGGGGAACTGGGGATAGCGCATTATGATTTGGAGAAGAGCCACATCCTTCAGCCTTGCTCTTCCTAAATACCTGCCACATCAGTCATTACTCTGTTTTTTTATCAAGTATTGCTATTTTTCATTTTAAGCAGTTGACTTACTGTCACATTTAGTGATAGTGTGTGTTTGGGAGAGGCAGGGAGGAGTTGGGAAAACCCATCACTGCACCAAAGCCTTCCTAGGGAGCAACAAAGCAGAAGTTATCTGACAGTGGTAGATTCAAAAAGTCCCTTGTTTGGACTTGAGGAGTCGCAGGAAAACACTCTCTGGAGCATCAAATTCAGGTGACTCTGTTCTCAAGACCTCTTCAGATACGTGCCATCAAAGGAGGAAGGCTGTAGCCACCTTTGGTAGCACATCACCTTGCCTCAGCACCATCAAATAATGCAGGGACCATGTACTGTAATCCAGCTCAACATTTTGGGGAAGGTCAGAGAACGAAAAGCAGCTGTGGATGAGCTGTGCCATGGCAGGTAGACAAATGTGCTGGCTGCCTGGCTGCAGGGAAATGAGTTTTGAGGGAAGAACAGGAGCTACTGAACTCCGGTATGTTGGGAAAATGTCAAATCCTGCAGCTGTGGCATGGCGGAGTCTGGGGAAGCCCCCGCTCTGATAACTGAGGTGAAGCTTATCTCCTGGAGCTATGGTTATGAGCTGTCTGCAGACTCAGGCAGTCAGTGGGAAACTGTAGTGTGCCTGAATACACTGCATGCTGAAGGCACAGAAAAGTCATCATTAAAAAACCAACCAACCAACCAAAAAACCCAAAACCAAACCAAAAAACCGAACAAAAACCAAACCCTAACAGATTACTGACGTGTGCCCATAATTACTAAATTGAGCCCATAGCCGCCAGTTGATTTTGAATATATTCTTTATGCAGCAGCTCCTTTTTTTCCTCCGTATACTGTTATATCTTTCTTGGCCTCTGTACCTCGCTCCTGAGCAAAGCCTCCTGCTTGTGATGAAATGCTGCTGCTCTCCCCGACTCTGCCGTTTGTGCTCCTCTGGGAGAGATTAATTGATTAATTTATGTGATTTCCCTTGCAGTTTCAGAGATATAAAATGTCAAGGAATTTACAATATCATGAGCCTTTATTTATCTTTCCATAATTTTAAAAAATACTCTTGGTCTGTTTCCATTTGAGTTTATATCCGGAGTTGGGGTTGGCTCGACTGTCACTTTAATGGTATGTGTCTTTATGGTACTGTCTTTACAAAGGCTGTGCATGTGTATATTTGTGCTCACAGCACTGATCCGTCAGGAGAGAAACTATTTCCTGGTTACTCTGAAAATGAGCATTTCATGCGCTTTTTTTTTTTTTTATTGTTGCTGTTGAATGAGTGGTGCACAAGGATTAAAATCCTAACTGAGCTTCTTGAAAGCAAGTCAGGGAGCCCGCAAAGCTGCTTTTTACAGGACTCCCCATGTCTGTTGCCATCAGAAGCATCCTTCCCATCATGGGTGGCAGCTGGTGCCACGCAGTGTGATGCAGAGCTTTCCACAGCCCCTGGTGTCCCTCTTTATCCCTCCATGATAGCCATCATCAGGAAATACGTGCTTCTCACTGAGTACTAGAACTTAGGAGAGCAATAAATATCCAACTCTGAATGCAGCACTGCTAACGGCAGAGCAGGCTTTTGCACAACTGGTTTTGATCTATTTCAGTTAAAAAAATAAGAGAGTAGAATTACCCTTTTATGTCTTTCTGGGGTTAGGTATATGGGAAGGGGTCTGTGCTGACTGCTGGATTGAATTTTAAGTTTCCCAACGGTTGATACACTTCCCACGTCCTTTACTGGGTAGGTGACACAACTGTGCCTGGTTTATGGAGGTTTTACCAACATTGAGGTGCTCCCATGGGCAACATGCTCAGCTCAGAGGTGCTGAGACAGAAGAGTGGGGTAGCACAAAGGGAAGGAAGAGAGAGCATGTCTTGTCTGGGGAGGACAGGGTCAAATTGGAGGACCACAAAGGGAGCTATTGCAGTTTTCCAGAAAAGCTGAAAGTATGTGAAGGAGATAGTTTGTAGCATAGAGGCTGCTCTGTGCACGTAGGACCAAGACTTGGATGATGTAAATTGACACATCTACAGTGGCTTCAGCGACTCAGACCAGCTGGAGACATGGCCAGGCATGTGCTCAAGCTCCCAGCCCTTGCTGTTTCGCCCTTCATCTCCTTTGATTCCAACTAAACCCTGAGCATCAGGCGACTTGTGGTTTGTCTGGCAATGATGCAGTGACGAATTTTGGAGGGGATGGGTTCTGAGAAGGCGTGAAGCAGACTCCACATTGCTTGTATGTGTACTTCTGTGTGGCGGTTGTACCAAGCAATGTGTCCTGGTAAGATTGGTTTAGCTCTGGTTTTGCAGGGTGATCTTACTCTTCACTGTAAAGGGAAAGGCACCCTGATCTCTGCAGCTCATCTGCACCTTGACTGATGTTATCACTCTTGTTGCCACAAGATCTCTGGTATTTTCACTTAAATTCATTACTAGTAAGCAAGGCCCAGCTCTTCTGTCACCAGAAAAAAAGCCGCCTTTCCCAGTGAGCCTTTGACTCACATGTGTGTCCTCTGGTGGGATAACCTTCTAATATGGTCTTAGTAACCTTCTGAGTCTTAGCATCACTTCTCATCCTCTTATGTGACTTCTCAATGTCTTTACTCACATTTCCCCCTGGTTTCTGCCTCGGCTGGGTTCTAGCAGTGCATCTTTAGTTTAGAAACGCTTCACTGGCCATGAGAATTCGTACACAGCGAGAGATCTTGAAATCTCTGGGTCAATAACGCATGTGCTATGATCTCTTTAGGCGTGCGCGCACCGCTGGAAAAACATCTATTACGAGACGGAGTACATTCTGCCCCACGGCTTCTGCAACATCATCCCCCCCAACCTGCAGCCCAACGGGAGGAAGCTCTTGCCTTGCTACGAAGGTAAGGGGTGTGGGGGCCGGGAGTGGGCTCACCTCCCTCGCTGCACTCTCATTTCACAGCTGATGTGTTTTCCCTTTGTTCCAAAGCCATCCACAGGAGCCCTCACTACTGATGTTTTTCTTCCTTTTTTTTTGGCAACAGCTGGGGTGGAGGTTGGGTTTTGGAAGAAATCAGGAGAATAAAAGAATGACTGAATGGGTCCTGTGTCTTACTGTGTGTGGTTGCATTTACTAAAGGAATAATAAATTTCTGAGCTGTGTTTTTTGAGGCAGCAGGTCTCTCTCCCTTATGTGAATAATCAGCAGATATTGATCTGAGCTTGGCCTTTCATGCTGCACTGTGGCACAGAGTAAAAAATCCCAAATTACACTGCAGTTGGGAACCGATTTGCCCATCTTAAGGAGATACTTTCATTTTTGTGTTTTGATTTATCAGAGGACTAGAGGGGAGGGGGGAAAGGACTGCTTAACACCTTGCTCACTTCAGGGAACTTCTTCAGCAGTTGAATATAAACTGTTTCAGGTGCCGTAAGGTGTGTTGGTCTCTGGACCCTCTGAAGGACTGCGTGTGGGGGGCTTGGAGAGGGAGGGCTCCAGCTCTGGGCAGTAGGTGGCTGTGCCTGTTGATTCTGCTCCAAATCTCAAGCATCAATGTTTTAATTTTCCAGCTCTCTGGTGCATTTGAGACTCTTGTATTATGTTTCCTTTCCTAAAGACTTCAGAAGACAGCATCTCCTCGGACAAGAGCAATTAACTAAACCAGACGAGTTTGTTGCTAGGAAGAAGATAGAAATCTTAGGAGATACCCTTAGCCTTCAGAGGAAGGCTTGGGGGAAACCACCTTCTTGGTTTTTCCTGTCTGTCCCGGACATTACCCCTCTCATCTGTAGGAGTCTGAGGAGGCATGGGAGTTCAGAGGACAAGACCCACCAGGGTTTGTTGTGGCCAAGACCTCCAATTTCATTTATTTATTTGCTTTTATTCCTTCTCCTCCTTCCCAAGTTGACAGCAGCCAGCCGCAGGCTTGCCGCTGGCATTAGTAAGTGGGAGAGGGATAAGATGGCACGAGCTTGTGCATTAAGCATTTCACAGCCCTGAAATTGGTCATTATTGGAAACAGGAGGGGTTTTGCATCTCTCGATACAGCTATGCCGGCTGCTCTGCAGCAGAATACAAGTAAACTATGTTAAGCCTTCCTGTTGTGATCACCGTCCTACTGTATTTGTGGGGTTTTTTTAATTGTTCCTGCCAGCAAAATCAGGATAAGACCTCACAGTGACGTAATGCACTGCAAATAATTTTTGATATTAACTTTATGGTCAATGTATATGCATGGACACACTGCTGGGACTCCCTCTGAACCTGTGTCCTTGCTCCTGCACCACCTTAAAGATGGCCTGCCTGGAGCTGTGGCGGGGAGGTGGTTTCTGGAAGAGATGAACTGCTTGTGTTTTTGTGTGCGTCATGTCTTCGGAGTAAAACTGCTGCTAATCTGACAGGATATTTGCCAGGAATTGCTAGAAAATAGAAGTGTGTGGGCCTAGTACACGCAGAGCAGCCAGTGGAAAGTTGGCAGGGCTGGTGCAGTGCGATGCTGGCGTAATTTCACTCCATGCTAGAGTAAAAATTGGAAGTTAGGGACTGATTTTCTTGCCCTCCCATCAGACATGAAATCACAAAGTATCACGAGCCGTGGCTGCATTTGTTTACTCATGGATTTTTTAGGTTTCAATAAAAGGATCTCCAAGAGAGAGACAGCCGTGGTACGTCACGCAGGGGGATTTGTTTTTTGAGGTTTGCTGTGAAATAAGAGTGCAGTCATCCTTGTAACATTCCTCCTTCACTTTCTGGAAGCAGAAGAAGAAATTCTTCTCCACTGACACTGAGGAACAGCCTGGAAGGGGTGCAGCTGGGAGTGTGATGGGGTAATAAACGCGATGTGTCATGCAGCTGAAGTGCCGCTACTCCGAGAGTCTCTGGACCATCGCCGGGAACCTGCCCGACCCGAGGCTGCAAGCCCTGCGCTGGGGAGGCATGCCTTTGGCCGCTGAGATCATGGTGTCTCATCCTTTTCCGGGATTTGCAGTGCACGAATGGGTGCAGGCAGTCCCATGCTCATTTCCAGGAGCCCCGCTGTTCGCACAACTGGGGTGGTAAGCCCTGTGAGAGGCTGGCACAGCTTCTTGGTGTACCAAAAGTCTTGTGCCAGAAAGGGAGAGGAATCTGACCTTGGGACAGATGTACTTAGTGCATACGGTTTGTTTTCTCTCCATGTAAAGCAGGCTTAATAATTAAAGACCAAGGCAGAAAAGGGAATGTCCTGACTGGATGGCAGTGGT
The DNA here is from genome assembly GCF_000699245.1 of Pterocles gutturalis. NCBI lineage: Eukaryota > Metazoa > Chordata > Aves > Pterocliformes > Pteroclidae > Pterocles > Pterocles gutturalis. Next base: position 40,858 of record NW_010147483.1, on the reverse strand, counting down.
GCAACAATATAGTAGTCTCAATCCATCTTATTCTTGTCCCGCTTCCGTGAAAGCACTGTCAGAAGTCTGGAAGCGATTGAGAGCTAATGAGAACAGCAGCAAGCCTAATAGTTAAATGCAATCTCTCTGAGTAGGAACTAATCTAGTTTATATGAGCTGGATGTCCTTTTTGGTATAGCTGGCATATGGAGCCACAGTCTTCCAGACGGTGCTTTCACTTGGGTATTTTTCCCATAGTTTTAATGGCCTTCCCAAAAAAAAGGGAACTGCTTCTTCATTCCCACAATACGTTCAGTTTGCAAACAGGAAGGGTGATGGCATCTACTGTGAGAAGCAGCCCAGCTGATGGGGAGAGCTGGGGTGGTTTCCTACTCCTCTGCGGTAGGAGTTGGTGGTGGAGGTGGGGAAGACTGATGGGCCCTTTGGTTAGTAAATCGGGAGAACAGCACATGTTCACATGCCTCGCCTCCCAAGGGACAAGCAAGTTTTCCCACAGGGTCCAGACCACATCTGGTTTTCTGGGAGCCATCAAAACATCCCTGCTTTGTGGTGCAAACCCAATACCACAATGCTAGGTCAGAAGGATTACTACTGTTTCTTCCTAGAGAAGCAGTCAGATAAAAAGGAAGAGGCTCCTAGCACAAAGGATAGTTTGCTGTAACTGTCCACTTTGCTTCCATCTGTGAAAATGGTATATGCAGGACTTTATTGCACTGTGAAGCTTAGAGACTTTCAGAGAGTCTCTAAGACTTAGAGAAGAACTTGAGGAGCATTTGCCTTCAGAATCGTCACACATCCCAGCTTATCCTTTTTGTTTGGATATTGTTTTATCCAGTTACTTCTTCCTCAGCCTTATTTCTCTTATAACCTGAGGTCATCACGGCTACAAACCACTGCCATCTTCTTCTCAGCCCCATTTTACTGCTTTGCTCTCCGCTGTTGCCGCAGCATTTCGTTTAGTGGCTTGTGGTCTGTGTAATCTGGGGGGGTGTGCAGCAGCCTGCGGGCAGATGAGGAAGAACAAGAAAGAAGTGTGAAAACAAAGGATCTGTTCATGACAGCAGTTATTGCCTGGAGCTACGCGGAAACTACCTAATCCGCTGTGTGCAGTGTCTAAACCTCATGCAAGTGTGTAAAAACTGCGAGCTGACACGGTAACGGCACGGTTTCCTGCTGGTCGATCGTTTCACTGCCTGGATGCATGGATGGCAGTGTCGTAAGAGTGACAGATGTCATGGCTGTGCACTGCAGTGGAGGGAAGGTAGAAGCAGCCTTGGTTTGCATGCCTTTTGGGCTCATCCACTGCTTGGGAGAAGCAGACCTGCTCTAGGGAGGAGGTGGGAGTGTGTGGGGTTGGGACAGGACAGTCCAGGACATGGGGTGCTGCTCTGGGCTGTGACCCTGGGTGGGAAGGAGACCCACGTGGGTGTGGAGGGGGGTGTACACTGGTGCAGATGGGAGTTAGCTGGGTAGCTTTGAGCTGAAAGTGTTATGCTGTGGACCAGGAGCCCAGAGTCTGTCTGGGCTGGGCTCCTGGTTCCCTGGGGACGGCTACCTCTGTCTGGATCCCCCCCAAAACACATTGCTGGTGACTGCTCAGTGTCAGCGGAGCTTTAAATGCTCAAATAGCATCAGTGTCTGAGGTATTCAGGCCTCTGTGCTTCTGTTTCCTCTTGAAAAACATCACTAAAGCTGTTTTCTCTCAAAGGTCATCGGAAATAGGTTAATTGATATGCATGATCTGCTCAGATCCCATAGTGATATAGTGGAGGCTTGATACCTGTAGGGAGGAAGGATGGTCATTGCTTTGCATCATTACTGGGTTTCATGCTGCACTACTGTAACGAATCCATTTATACTTCTTCTTAAGCTCTATTTTTTTCATGCAGAGCATTGTCAAGTATTTATTCAAGTCAAAACATTTTGATGTCTTTTCTTCAGTTCACAGAAGTACCGGTTATATCCAAACTCTGTATTTACTTGCAAGCTGCAGTCCCATCTATCCACTGTTACAACTAAAGTGTAGCTAGCCAGTTAAGTTAAATATAGGGCAGATAGTACTGGCAATATAAGTGACTTAAAAAACCACTGAAGATTACAGAGAGTCATGAACAATGTCTGTGAAAGTGTGAGTTTCAAGGGACGTACCAGCTTAGCTTATTGTACAACCATTTAAACCACCAGGTCTTTCCCATTCCTTATACATTGCAGTTAATAATCGTTTGGTTCATTTAAAGAATAATTGGCTTTTCATTGCCTGACAATGAAAACAATAATGTGTGTGTTTCTGTTCCTTTTCTAACACATATATTGCTGATTAAAATTGGCTGCATTGTGTCCTCTGATGTTGGGGCTTTTGTTTCAAGTTCCTCCTAGGTCTGAATTTGGTGTCTTTTGCTTTCTTTTTTTTTTTAAAGTAAGCAGAATTATATTGTAATAAAACAATGCTGTGAATCCAACAAGCTTTTTGACTTGGCTGGAGAAATGGCTTAATTTTTGTGCATGTGTTGTTATATCACAACAAAAACCTGTTTATCCTAAGAAACAAAGTACTTCTGCATGTTTGTTAAACACAACCACATGAAGCTATGGATCCATCTACCACCCTGGAACAGCTGCTACCGTTCCATTGCTAAAGCTGCTACCGTTCCTTCTGCTGTCCTCCTATGGTTTTTACATGCCCTTGGTTTTGTTTTGTGGATGAATTTTTGGGGCAGCTCATGCAGCCTCGATCACTCATGTCCATGGGGCTCTCAGGGGGCTGGAGTTGTGTGGGTGACACTTTGGAGGATGAATTACAACAGGTTGAGTGCAAAATTGGGAAGAGGCAAAGTCTGTTCACAATTCAGTACATCACGTGAAGGCAAAATCTTGGCTGGAAGTGAAAGCCTCTGAATGGGACAGATGTGGGACTTGCTGCGTTTTATCCTTTGCGAGGGTGGGAATCCAGCCGTAGAGAGGGAAGGGCCTTAAGGACAGGCACAGCATTATTTTTCAGGAAATGCCAGAAGGAGAAACCTCACCTCCTCCGCTCTCTGAATAAAAAAAAAAAAAATGTTCCTATCAATAAACAAATATTTTTTCCCAGGCAAGGAATGCCTGTCTCTGTGAGAGACTATATGTGGAGAGCCCCAGCACTTTTTGAATAGCCATGAGCAAATTGTGGGCTTCATTTCTTAGTGGAGTTGTCGTGCATTCCCACTAAAAAATCCAAGTGTGCTTCTGGCCCTCCTGGTCTGCTTGGACACACATCTGCTTTGGCAGGACCCAGCCTTGGCCAAGAGCGTTAGGCATTTGGGCTGTAATTTGTGGATCAAGTCACCGTTCTGCACGGTCTCTCCAATTAAACCTCTCCCTGTGCAACTGGTACGAGCTCAGCAAATTCCTTAAAATCTGTGCATCTTTGTGATGTTATGGAGAGACTATATATAACATATAAAGGGGGAATGGTGTGTGTGTATATGTGTATATATATATATGCACCGTTTTGAAGAAAAGCTATGAGAAAGCAGCAGTTTATAATTAATTCCTTTTGGTCTTCAACAAGATAAAATGCAATCCAAAAGGAACTTGGTTTGTTCCAAAGAGGCAATTTGCTCGGTGATTTCATTAACGTTTTTATCATTTAGCAATCAGTTAGTGGTGCTCACTTAAAAAAAAAAAAAAAGTAAATTCAAAATTACCAGGCTGTATGGTGAATTTTTTTGGAGCCTGAATTATTGTAATATACAGGAAGAGGCAATATCCTGAGGCTGGGCATTCATTGGTATGGGAAATATTTGAAAATAATGCTCTGGAAAAAACTTGCAAAGGTTCTGATCCAGCTTGTAAGTTTCAGATGCTCCTGAGCTCAAAATGTTTGGATTAAGGCTGGGAGGAAAGTGGTTTTCTTTTTTTTTTTTTCTTTTTTCTTCCTCTTCCGCCCCCCCAACCCCGCAAACTTAATGTATTTCTAGGAATACTTTTTTCCTCTTCTGCAAAAAGATTAAGGAAAAATTCCTCAGGTTTGACAGGGGAAGCAATGTCCCCCCACCCGGTTTCAGGCCCCTCGTTTTCCCCCTGATGTGGGTGAGGATGCTGCCATGGTGCCCATCGGTGGCAGATCCATCAATAAAACCTGGGAGTGCTGTGTGCTGGTGCCCCGTGAGGCTGCACACGCAGAAACACAGTCGGCTCAGGTAGACGGCATGCACCGTGCCAGGGATGACCATGATTTGTTTTGTTCCCTTCTCCCATCCAGAGTACAAGAAGAAGTATGGGGAGGAGCACGGCTCTTGCCAGGCGGGGATTGCCGGCTTCTTCACCGAGGTGAGCAGGGGGAAGCGCGCATGGAAGGGATGGGGTTGGTGAGTGGCTCTTCTGCTGTGTGCCCCACGAGGGGAGCTTGGACAGCGGACTGAGCACTGGGCATGGTCCTTTCCTGCCAGCAAACACCCTCCTGCCTCATCCGCCCTCCTGGGCACCTGCATCTTGCACAACACCTGCCCAGAGGTTTGTATGGAGGTGTACAGGTAAGGCTGTGGACAAGAATAAATGAATAGGCTCTGGGAAACATCCTTAGGGAATATTTTTATTGTGTACTTCTGAAAATGTGCATGGAGATATCTCTGTGTCTAACATTAACTTTTTGCTTTAAGCAGTGATGTAAAACAGTCCTCCCTGAACTGTTCTGTTTATGTATGTGTGCATGTGGGTATAGGTATTTGTGTGAATATATACATGTGCCCATACATATATATAAGATAAAGACTTCTTTTTTCACTTCTGCTTCAGTTCTTCATTTCAAAAAGATGGAGAAAAAATAGCATGGTAAAGTACATGCTCCAGAGCTGTCCTAAATATCAGACAATGTTCTTTCCTGGTCAGAAGTCTGTCAGCTATTTTTCAGTTATGTCAGGGGTGAATTTGTTCCCTTATGTATGGATTGATGTTTTTTTGTAATGTTTTAGGGTTGGATGGTTTTCTGGTTTTTGGGGGTGGGCTTTTTAAAAATTTATTTTAAGGACAAAAAAAGACCTATTTCAGGTTATTGTCATGTCAAGTATATACTCACTCCTAATTATATGAGCGCTGGTCTGCAGAATTTATTGTCCAGGCTGATATAAGCAGAATAAGTGTCCCCTCTGAAATGGCTGAAGGTGATTTCCGAGTAAACTGGGATGGCAGGCGATGTTGCCACAGTGGCACTGACTGATAACTGAATGTTCATCAGCAGCAGCTGTTTCCTGGCTTGCCTGCTCTCTCCAGCCTGTTTCTGTTCCCATGCTTTAAATCCTCCTTTGCTACCCTGGTTCAAAAGATATCTTTGAACTTTCATTGCTTCAGCCTGATGGCAGCTCACTGAGCAGGAAACACAGATAAATGGCTTTTTGGGTCAAACAGGCAAGCCCTTGCCGTATATTCAGCACTGCTGATGGTGGTCGTTCCTGCTGGTAAATGAACCCTTGACCTCAAGGGCGTGACCCCTCCCCAGGAGAAAAGCTGTTGACAAGCTCATCCTGCTCTTTGGTTGGGTTTGCAATCCTATTCTCGTAGTCTTATTAGGAAAATCCCTTGTTTCATGTCTCCCCTTGGCTGGAATTGGTCACCCAAAAAGATCCCAGGCGTGGGCGTGTTTTCCCACAAGGATGGAGTTCGTCCGTGGCCTTGCATTGAATGGAGATGTGAGGCAAAGCAGCTGTCCTTGTGTCTCCTCCAGGGATGGAGAACTTACCTAGTTTTAATACTTCCCAGGCTTAATACTTCCCAGGCTTAATTTCATCCCTTGCTGGAGGTATTTAAAACCACATCCAGGAGTAAAGTTTCCCTGCAAGAATGCTGGATGCTTTGGGGCAACATTTTTGCAGTCTCTCTTGCATGTAAATGTACCTTTGATTGTGATTCAAAGCATTATCCATGAGCGTCTGCTTTTGGATGCTGGATCAAACTTTGCCTGATTTCTAGTCTTTGAAAATCGTGACTTATTCTGGGTGTCTGTAACCAACTATAGCCAGGTTGTCTCTCAAAGAGCAGAGCGTATCTGATGACAAAGCAAGGCAAAATGTTCCAACCATGACATAACACTCTGCTTGTTGAGTGCATGGCAGCTCTTTAGCTTCATGGTTGTAAAATCAAAACCCTTTATGCTGTATCCTTTGTGTTTGGTTGATATAGCGTGTCAGCCAGCATTGAGGCACAGTCTGTAGCTGAGTGGTGGGTCTGGGTGGTCTGGGGACCTTCTGTCACTTGGTGGAGTTCTTCGGGTCTTCTGGGAGACGTTTGGGAAAGGCAGCAGGTGGAGAGAGATTTTTGGGAGGACTGTCTTAGCAGGGGTGAGTTTGATGGTTAATAAGGATGAGGAAGGTCTCTCATTGAAGTGGCAGAACAGTTGAGCAGAAGTGGGCCATAAGAGAGGAGACCATGTGTCTCCAGGGTGCAGAGAGTGACCTCCGTGTTTGGGAAGAAGGATGTTCTCTATGTGCACACAGAATGGAAACTGTTACAGATGGGTTTATAATTGGAGTTTTAAGTTAATATACTGTCCCTTCTCCATCACTGCATAAGGCATGAATTTTTGTCCAATTTTGATTGTTATTTATTTTTTTTCCCCATCCTTTCCTCCACACCCTTGTGTTTTTCCTGTTGTAGGAGCTGGTCATCATGGGGGCACCGGGATCTTATTATTGGACAGGAACTGTCAAAGTACTGAATCTCACTGACAACACATATTACAAGCTGAACGATGATGCTGTGATAGCCAGGCGGTACACGTACCTTGGTAAGCAGCTCTCTGGTGCTCACTGTGAGGATGGATCAGTCCAACAACATATTTCAAGGCTTTGATGCTATAAAGTTGATACTGACCTTCTTTTTTGGTGATGCAGAGTATTTTTATGAAAACGTGAAAGGAAGAACATCTGAATTGAAGAGTTACTTACTGGGAAAGAAATGTAGTCAGCCACAATACTACATTTTTGTTTGCTTGTTTTTTAAAAAATTGCTGTATTTTTTTGCCTAATATAGAAAATGCATTTCAACTGAAAAGCAGGTTGGATGGTAGTGGGCCTCCCACATTCTTACTTTTGCCCCACGATGGTCAAATTATTTGCCCTTGGTTAGGCTGCGTATCTGCTTACACTTGTCTTTAAAATGGGTAGAACACATAATTACAGAATGTATCTTGCACATACAAGTTTATTTCAACAAAAATAGCACCATATAAGTGATCCATTGGCAAGAGAAGGAGGTTGTGAAATTGGCCATAAGTTTGAGTATCTCTTTAACTCAATTGGTTTTACTTGCTCTAAAACCAGTTAATGTCCCTAAAATACTGAATTTAAAGGCTCCAACTAATCCCCAGTGTCTAAGACTGTTGAGAACTAGAAGGCATTTGAAACAGGCAGTAGTTTGATATTGTTTGACTGAAGACTCACACTGACTTCTCATTTTCCCCTTAACTTTTAGTCTTTAAAAAATACCACTTGGAAGATACTACTTGGTGATAGCTAAATGAGAAGTGTATATATACATATTTGAGGACATAACTAGGTTTTGCCACTGATAGACCTGAGTTATAGTGTTTACCATGCAGACAAGAGCCTCATAATTTATAGCAGAAGAGAAAGGCAAATACAAGACAGCCTTAGAAGGAAAGCACTCGACTCATCTTTAGTTACTATATATCATTTTAATATATCAAATAAGACTAAATCTTTGATCTCCTTCTTCTCTTTCTTTCTTTGATCTATCCTCCCATTTTTCTTCTTGGCTAAACAAAAATCTTTTAAAACCATTAACTTCTCTGACCTCTTTGCCTACTGTCCTCCGCTCTCCTCTCTGACTGAAAAGACACATAATTTTCCAAGCCTTCCTGGGCAGTGATTTTAGCCATGGGAGGATACTTCTGTCTGGTCAATGTAGGAGTGTTGCTCTTTGACATGGTACTTTTACTGTGGCGACGTGGTCTCTTTGCTGTTTGTGTGTGCATGTTAAGGTTATTTCCCACTGCCTTGAGCTCTTGAGTTGACTGTTGGCACATCCTGAGCAGAATGGTTGTTGAACACTAACAACGTGCAGCCCAGGAGGAGCACTGAAACCCCGATGAGCGTGATCCAGCTGCCTGACCTGTTTCTCAGGCTCTTCCCTTTCGTCATTATTTATTTATTTATTTTGTCTCTCTTCTCCCACCCCACCCCATCTCCCACTTAGGATATGCGGTGACAGCAGGTCATTTCTCTCAGCCGACTACCACGGACATTGTAGGAGGAGCTCCCCAGGATGGAGGCATCGGAAAGGTGTGTTTTTTTGGCAAACAGTAACATTGTCAGATGCAATGGTGCAAAAAAAATAATACTGATGCAGTTCCTGTGTGCCTGAGAAGCCAAGAGATTTTTGCCTACAGGGTAGTTTTAGAGCACTGAGCAGGGGGGAGGTAAGGTAGTTTGATGAAGTCATCAAATTTTCTTGACCTGTCCTCCTAGTGCCTCACATCCCTCACGCCTCTCTGTCCTCTCTCTCCCACCCAATCCTCACAATAGTTATTTAAATGAGACAGAGGCAACGTTTCTTTCACACTGCTTTTGTTTAGGATTTGTAATATGTAGGTATCAATTAAACCTTGCCTGGAAATGAAAAAACTTGGAAAAGATAGATTGTCTTCTGCTTGTTTTCTTCATACATTTGACTGTTTCAGTATTTACTTCAGGGTAACATCTCTAATAGCACAAGATGCCATTTACTAGGCAGTTTGATGTCCTTCTTAAAACTTCGTAATACATTGGTGTTTAGTGGATTGGAATCTGGGTTTCTGCCAGCTGTACTTAGGAATCTGGTCTCTTGAGAAGGAAAAAAAAAAAAAAAAAAAAGAGGGTTTTCCTGTAGGCATATATATGTTTGATATCCCAAAGATGAAAGCAAGTGAATGGCTAGGTATAGATGGCTGGTGAGTTAGATGTGCCCGGTACCAGCAACGCTATCCCTTGGTTTACACAGATTATTTTTGGCACTAGCCATGTCCCAGGGCATAGCAGTGCAAATGGGGAAAATGGAATAAAAGCGGAGGATGAACTTGGTACATATACCTGACCTGGTGTGACGAGCATGTATAGGATGTAGTAGCAGTGCAGTTGCTACTGAGAGGACATGTGCATGGGAGAGATGTAGCTTCCTTGTCCCAGGTGCTCTGTTATGGCTGCTCCAATGCACCTTCTTTCCAACCCGTTTTCTCTGTGTAACATTTAATTTGTGTACAAGGACGGGGCGGGGGGGAAACATCTGCTAACGTGAGATCTATGAGAAAGCAGCTGGCCCTGTAGTTTAAAGACTACAGCTCTAGTTGCAGAAACTCCAATTACTCTACCTTGGCATGGAATGTGGGTAGCAGAAATGCATGGTAAAGGGGCAGTAAGAGGTGTTGAGTATAGGACATTACACTGAACAGTCCTGTTGTGCTTTTCGCACTCTCTAATAAGCTAATCCTTTCCACTTCCCTGACAAAGTGATTAGCTTTGTCACACCCTTTTCACTGAAGGTAAAGCCAAGATACTTAATGAGACTGAGTTATTTTTCCTAAGTTGCCAAGAGTGTCATTAGTTAAGACTGGGCTTGGAGTCATGACACCTGGCAACATGCTCTCGCTGCTAAACATGCCACTACCTAGGGAGTCCTTCATATCTAGAGCAAATGTCCGTGGTAAATCTGTGCTGTGTTCTCAGCTCAAAACAGCTTCGAACTCTGTCTCACCACCTATTAGTAACTCGCCACATATTCAGCTATGACAAGTGCTTGGCTCTGCCATATGGCCTTGGAAGTAAGGGATCCTCTGTCCTGCAAACTGCGTGAGCACCTGCTAGGAGAGAGCCTGTCAAACGCTGCAAGAGTCTCAAACGCTGACTGAGCCAACCTTGTTGACAAAGGGAGTCCCTTTCTACAGGCCATAAATGTTAGGTCTTAAATTTTGTTACAAGATCTGTTACTGAATTCATATCAATGCTTTTATCCTCGAGGGTTCCTGGTTAAACTGTGTAAATGAGAAATGGCTTGACTGTGTTTGAATAGTTTTCTGATTTACAGATTGTTTCAGAGAGAAACAGTGCAAATGCCTTGGGTGGTCTGACTGGGATTCTACTCTGACCTTTGCTAAATCATCATGAAGTTTGCAGTGCAGTATGTGCAGGCACGTGTCCCTGAGAAGGGAAGGCTGGATAAGGGAAAGGGAGCATGGTTATACCTTCTCAGCTTTTTGCCCCACTTGTTTCCAGGCAGTTCCCAGATGCCATTTATTTGAGAGTTGTAAAGTTCCTTTACTTGGTGCTTTTGAATGCTCACATGTGCACATACTCACAGTGCACCAAATAAGTAGGCGACAAGGTACTATTTGAGCATTTCTTGTGATTAGAGGCTTGTGATTCATCAGGAAAATGGGGAACTCTATGTTTTGTCTTTTAGAAGAAGACTGAGCAATAAAGTGGTCATGAAATTGTCTTCGCAATAGCCATGGCCATGATCATGATTTAGATATTATCTAGAAACCACCAGTGCTGTACCATTATTTGCTTTGTGGTTAGTATTGGTTAACCTTGTTCTTTTTTCACTTTTCAGGTTTATATTTTCAGAACAGACAGACGATCAGGTTCTCTAATAAAGATTTTTCAGGCTTCAGGAAAAAAGGTGGGCTTTTTTTGTACATGTGTTTTCTTTTAAGGGATAGAAAAAGGGGAAGTAATGGCGGGGTCACCTCAGAGCATCATTTTCACCCTACTGCTTCATGAATTGTCAAGCAAATTCAGTTTCTTCTTTTCCTCCCAGAAGACCTAAACCTATTGTACCGATCAGCAGTATGCCCTTTCTCCTGTAGCAGTTGTGACTGCAATGTTTGCTCAGTGCCCATGTGACTGACATTTAAGGTCTTGCTGAAAATTGTACTAGTGGTTCTCTTTAGCCTTATGCAAATATATCAGTGCCTTCTGAGATGTGGGACATGGGGTGCCCGGTAACCCTAGATGCAGAGATTTCCTCTTAGTAGCTGTGTCGCAGGGGAAATGAAGTGGGCGGTACGTCTAACTACAGATAACAACAAAAAAGGTGTCTTGTTTGGGAATAAAGCGGTGAGGAAATGATACCCCTTACCCAGGGTTGCCTGTGTTCTCATGGAAAGAGAGGAAATGCAGAAGAAAAAAAGTTAAGCGTGGCTTCTGGCTCTAGGAAGACCTGCCACTCTTGGAAGGATCTAAAGTGTTTGACTGTATCATCAAGTTGGGAGTGTTAGAATGTTTTGTTATTTTTTCCTAACTAAACAGTTGCAGTCTTTAAAACATGCCTGGAATAGGGGAAAACTGCAAGGATGTGTAGGTGGATGGTGTGACTTGTATTTTGGGGCCTCTCCAAAATTTTTCCTTCTCTGCAGTAGCAGAACTGCAACCATCTTGAAAGGAAGAGACCTCCCAGTTCATCCAGGGCATCTCCTGTGTTTGATTGCTTCCTGTTAATTTCTTTCCCTGTTGACTTTTAAATGTCCTTAAGGATGTGCTCCTGAAGAACTATTCCTCAGCCTAATAAACAGAGCTGTCAGGAAGTTTCCAAGTGTCAGCCAAAAACTTTCCTTTTTTCAATTTAATTGCATTATATGTAACTTACCTGATCAAGTATTTACATCCTTGAAGTACTTCTAGGCTGTCATCTCCTCCTTCCCCATTAGCATCTGTCTTCTACAAATTCTCTAAAATCTAAATGAGAGTTTTATTTTAAAGGGAAAGCTGTCCTAAATCACCCTTTTTTTGTTTTGCGATGGAAATATAACCAGACATGCTCAGCAATGAGCACTGCCTGGAACTGAGCTCTCACAAAATGCTGCATCCTTCCCAGCGGTGTGAAAGTTCATTGCTCTGACATTCTTTTTAGACAAACGTTAAGAGCAGGCCAGTTTCTTCCTTCACTTTTTTATTGCTGGAGGCTGAACTAGGAAATCAAATGCAGACGAGAAAAAAGAAAATGCAGTGCCTCGTTACAAATGTTAAGTGCGCAAACGTCAGGTTCCCACAGCGCTGTGAACTCACCCATGCTGCAGACGTACCATGTTGCAGTTGAGTAAATAATGGCCTTTCCCTGAAAACTGCTTGAATACATAGTGAAATGCTTTTCATAACTTTCGCTCCTTATGCATGAGAAATTTGTTTTAAAACCTTAGTGGATTAAAAAAAAAAAAAAAAAACCAAATAAAAATCCGCAAGAGAACTTATGCTTCAAAATAAGTGGGATCAAGTGATGTTTGAGGTCTGACCTTAAACCAACACAAACAGAAAAATCTGAGTTACAAACTGAAACTCTATCCTTAACTCACCCCTCTATATATATTTAGCAGCTTTTAAATCTTACGGACTGCATAGAATAGAGTTGCTGCTGCCCATCTCCTAGCATGCCCGGTAGCTCTGGCTTGAGCATCTGAACTTCTCAGGCATGGAAGGCTGTGGGTCAGAGTCCTACAGTGAGGAATGTAAAAGCATGCAAGAAAAGTGATTTGTTCTTTTAAATCTAAATAATTATTTCTGTAACCTCAATTTCTCCTACTATGTAAACAGCTCTCAATTTCAAGTAAGAAGTGGTATCTTCTAATTTTTCCTTTGGAAGCTGCTTTTAATTTTGAGACTATGGTTTGTAGTTGGTCTCAAAGAGTAAGCCTTGTGGTACCTTCACAGAAGTGGATGAAATAAGGGTGGAATATTGTTCTTGCTTTTGGTTTCCTTTTTGTGTTTAAATGTGTTGAAATTCGTAATGTGGGTGCTGGTTGAGAGACTGTTGGCATCTAATGTTCACCCATATCAAAAATTATGTAATTAAGTTAATGTATTTCTTAAATTTAAGCAATTAAGTTTTATCAAGCGATAATAACTGGAGATGGAAAGTGGCTGAGGTTTTTTGTGTATCAACTGAAAAGCTTTTCTTAAAAGTCTTCTTTCTGTGTCAACTCACCTGCCTGTACGAGAGCACTACTGATATTTGAAGGTGACTGATACAAATAGAGCAGGGGAAGATAGTCCACAATCAAGAGGTAATTTGAGATGCCTCTTTTCATGGATAACCTACCACTTGCTTGTTTTTCTTTTTTTCTTTTCATCATTTCTTTAAGGTACCCCCAGAAGATCTGTGGTACCCAACTTCAGGTCTTTTTAGGAAGTCTGGCACTGGGCATGAATAATCACTAGCCAGGTCTTGGTTTGGGAACCCCTTCCTGGTTTTAAGCACTCAATAAGTGAAAGCTAGTTTAAGAAAGCTCTTTAAGTGTCTCACTTAAGCATGTCCAGGGTATAAATTTTATTCTGTTGGTAAAACATCCAAGCTGATGCACTGTTACAGTGAAGTGTTTAATTCCTGCCAGAATTATCCCTTAAGCTTTCCCTGTAGGAGTGCTTGTAAGTGATAAAGCAGCAAGTCATCATTTGAAATGAGAATAAAAACCAAACGCCTAAATTACTTCCTCCTGTGTGTGGGCAGATACTGAATGCTTTGTTGTGACTCGGCTTGGTTACAGATGGGCTCTTACTTTGGCTCCTCCTTATGTGCAGTTGATCTGAACTCTGACGGGTTGTCAGACCTGCTGGTCGGAGCACCTATGTTTTCTGAGATCAGAGATGAGGGTCAAGTCACCATCTATATCAACAGAGGAAACGTGAGTATGTACAAGAGATGACTTGGGAAGGGACGAGGGTGTGGGTCTGGGCAGGATAACGCTAATGTCCTTCCAGTGCTGCATGGTGAAACTTGGTGTCTCAAATAATGGGGCTCTGGATGTCTGTAGCATGAAGTCACGGAAAACGCATCTGGTATCATGGTTTCCCAGAGACCAGCCCACATTCATCACAGAGCTGTGAATCTTTCAAGGAGGTCTGGGAAAGTTTCTGGGTTTATGTTGAAACTTGGTGGGATTCGTGGCTTTACATGAATGTGATGCCAAAACCAAGGAAGAGTCAGCAGCTTTGACTGAGTTTCCTTTGTATTTTGGGTGGTCACTAGGACCTACAAATTAGAATACAAATATCTGGGGATTTAGGAGACCTTGTGAAGAGAAACCAGAGATTGAATTGATGTTATCTTTACATTATGTCCCATATACAGACTTTAGGGGAGGTTCTTATCAGCTGGTATTGTTCGATTTCACATGACCCAACAACAGTCTTGGAAAAGTCTGAACTTTCTTGCATTGGCAAAACAAGATCATTCTTGTGTTGTATTTATAGGGAAAAATTGGTTATTTAGCTATTATTAAATATTTATTATTCAGGTCCCAAACATGCTGTCTCAAAGGAGGAGTTGTTACAGACAAAAATACAGTTGGTTTGCATCATCAGTATTTTGTGAACTTTAATGTATGGAGTTTTTTACGCTAGACTTCACATTCACCACAAATCCCATAGGCAGCATTTGGGAGACTTCAGGATTGCTTTTGGTGTAATTTTCTTTTCCATTATCACTCCTTTAAATGAGCTTTACTTTATCAGTTAAATCCACAGGCTGTCCCACTTCTGATACTGCAGTGTTGCTGCTGGTCCTCAGGACAGCATCCAGAATGCCAAGTAGATAATAGCCAACGCTTCCTGCTCACAGGGAGTTAGTTTTTATCTTTCATAAAACAGTCAAGAAGCTAGTAGGAGTTTCTTACACTCCTGGAGCAAGAATTACTTGCAGGAGCAATGGATTGCAGGATTGTGGGTTTTATTATGTGGTTTGGACGTTTTAAACTCTGTTTAAACCGTTGCTTAAGATGTCGTTGCAGCAGATCAGAGAAAACTGCATTGTAATAGAAGCCTGCGTAGTGATGCTAGATTTAATACGTTCGTATGTTGCCCTTTCCTGTGAGGAATGCAAAGAAATGAGTTGCGCATACAGGCCTGCCTGTCTCCTCTCTGTTGTGTTTCAATTTCATTATGTGGGATTTTCTTAAAGTCAGCAACTCCCTGCAGCCAAGAAAAAGATTTTATTACATGTTCCAGAGGGCAGTTTACTCTCATTCACAAAGGAAGCAAAAACAAAACAAAACAACCCTTGAGGTGGGTACAGGGTTGGATTGCGTAACTAAATTTTGTTTTCATGTGGAAATGTTCCTTTCCCCTTGAGGGAAGACTGCAAGAAACTAAAGCTTATGTATCTGACCAGAAAGTGGGTGGGCAAGAAATACCAGATCCATATAAGGCTTCTCATGGCATAGGAGTACAAAGCCACTTTATTCTGAACTTTCCTCTGTCTCTTTATTGCATTAAGGTCGTTTTCTTATTCTTGATTTCAGAAGGCTTTTTGGGGACTTTGCATTAATCCTTCTGTCCAATACTCAAAAAGTTTTCAACCCCAGTTGCTCAAATGTTCTTTGTGTAGGGGAAAATTCTCCTTAACTCACTGGGGTTTGCCTGAATAAGCCTGGACTGAGAATTTCACTCCTCAGATGTAATCTGACAGTAGAACAAACTCTGGGCTGTTACATTTTAGGCATCTGGAAACCTTCATGAGCTCACCAAGCCCTGTGACTGCATTTAGTTACATCACTGAGTTACCGTTTAGGTAATTTAGCATTTTGGTTATATCACTCATGCGCTCCTTTTTTTTTTAAATTTTTTTCCCTCCTTAAAACTAAAAGACAGAAGATGGTTAAAAAACCCAAATAAATCAGTTTTTTGGTTCCCATGTGATCCATGTGCAGTGAGGGTGAGAGTCAGACTGCAGCACTGCCCCAGGTGCTTCCTACAGCACGTGAGCAGCTCCCATGGGGAGGGCTCAGCTTATCCAGGGCTCACACCATTTCCCTGACCCTGTTTTATTTCCTACTTGCTAGGGAGTGCTGGAAGAGCAGCTCATCCTGGATGGTGATGGCGCCTACAACGCACACTTTGGGGAGAGCATGGCCGCCCTCGGTGACATTGATGACGATGGCTTCCCAGGTCAGTGCGATTTCCTCCTGGGCCGTTTCCCTGGAAATGCCAACGGGGCTGGCAGCACTGGTGATCTCCTTGCATGGCTGGGTGCTGCGTGGCATCCATTGCTGCTCCTGACCTGACCAGCAGCTGGGCTCGCGCTAAGGACAAGTGTGCTTGTGTAGGATTTGTCTGCTAGAGCCCTTTGGAGCTTATTGTCCTTGGTGTGGGTTTAGTCCGTGTCTATGCAGCTCACACCACACTCTCAACGTTGTTTTGCTTTCCTTGCTGTTGCATTTTCTTCTTCTCTGTACAGTTTATAAAAGGCTTCAGATACCCATTCCCCAAACAAAACAGAAACCTATGGCTGATTTGTTTCCTGTTTCCTCATGTCTTCAAGCCTTTCCAGTTTTGTTGACATAATCACGTCTCTTATCATGAGGTGTAATTAAGAAGTAATTTCTCACTCCTGATAGCATGTATTCTATTAATAATTTCTCTCCTTTGATTTATTCTACCCCTGCCCCTTTTGCAGGCCCCATGCTGTGATAGCAATAGGTGAGAGCAGAGTGTTGATGCTGGCACATTTTCTGTCCTGGTTTCTGGCAGCACAGATTAAGGACTTCAAACCAAAGGCTGACTTTCTCATTGTGTATCTGGATTTATTTCTTCCAGGCAACTCGGGGCACGGCATCCCATTAAGCCTAACCCAACCTCATTGCAGGTTGCCCTCACAAATGATGGGCATGCTCTTCCTCTGCACTTGAACGTGCATTTGTGTGTTCTGGCTGCTGCTTGTGGGTCAGTTGTGGTGATGGAGAGACTGCAGAGTTGGATCAGGCTGTGGATATGAAGCCATTGGGAAGAGTTTAATTTTAGCAGCTGCATAGTCGCTAGATCCAACTTGGAAAGGAGAATGGGAGGTGGGATCACTCTTTCTGCAGGAGTTTGCAGTTAAATTGGATCAAATGTCATTTGAAAGTGCACCCCCAGCAGCCTCTTTTTTCTTCCTGCCCATCCATTTAGTACACCCAGCCTCATTTTGGAGCCTTGGATTTTCAAGCAAATGTAATATAGAGCTACAATAAATGTTCTGCCAATGCTGTCTTGGTTCCCAAAGCTGATGTTCCCTTGCGTTGGAGATTTTTATACGAACGGATTCTAAATTAACTTTTTGAGTATAGTTGCTGGTTAATAAACACACATTTTCGTAACAAGCACATGTTTCTAATTAGGCACAACATAGCCACATGGGTGTACAAATTCATATGCATTTGTATATATTTTTTTCATAAGTTTATCTTAACATAAGCTCTTCATTAAATCAAACAAGTTGCTTCTAGCCAGGTTCATCATAGGGAGCTATTTTCGTATGGATGGCTGGCTTCTAAAATTGTGAAGAAGCTGGATTGATGCAATAGATTGTGAAATGTTTATAATCTGTACTGTTTTACAGATGTTGCCATTGGAGCACCTAAGGAGGATAACTACATAGGAGCAGTGTACATTTACCATGGGGATGCCAATGGCATTGTACCTCAGTACTCTATGGTACGTGACGCTATTGTTTAAGATACTTATCTGAAGTCACTTTCTTAGGGCCTGCAGAAATAAATCATACTTAGGGGTCCCTTTATGGATAGCCTCATCATAGCTCTACATCCTTTTCTCAGTCCTGGTTTGAAGATGGCTTCTCCCAAGGTTTGTCTGTATCTATGCTGTAGAGTAAAATTATGTTAGTAAGGAGATATTTTTCACTGTCTTTTGCTACAGTTATCAGCTCTAGCTTCCTTCTTGAAGCAAATGAAGTCTTGGGGTTTGAATATCAGTTTTTAGAGATAGTGCTGTTGCAGAGGAGAAATGAAAACCCTGGAGAGGTTGAGCAAACAAATTATACAGAGGCCAGTGGGGAGTTGGGAGGTTGCACTTTTTCCTGCAGAAGAAGGCTTAGTGAGAAGGAAGAGGTACCGAGTTTTCTTTTGTGCCCCGCAGAAGCCTCTTTACTCATTATGTTGGCCCTCTCCTTGCGATGTGACAATATATCACGAGGCTGTTCTTGGCTCCCATTCCCTTGACTGTTAGTATAAAGTAAAATCTTGGCTGGGATATTCTATAGCATCTTGTGCAGAGATGACACAGTGCAGTTTAGCTACTGTAGGCAGGCAGTGGAGAAGATAAATTTATGCTCATGCTGCCCAACATGTGTCCCCTAGTCTCTGTCTAGCACATTTCTTTTTTTCACAGAGCCTGAATCTTCCCTCCCTCTGTGTGTTTGAAGTTCTGGCTGGTTTGTTTTGTTGCTGGGTGGGATCCTTCACAGTAAATCAGTTTAAGCAGGATTAAAGAGTTTAGTGGTTATATTGGAGACTCAGACCATAGAACTTTAGTCCTTCTTCCTTTTATCATGTGTATGCCATGCGCTGCTTTGTAGGAAAAAAAAAAGGAGGTTAAATGACTCTTTATGGATACTTCTAAAAGGCACTAATGGGTGGCATGTGGAGGATTCTGGCCATTTCTTGCTGAGAGCCACTGGTTGGGAGGTTCTTCTCTGGCTGTTGCCTGCAGCTTTCCAGCTCTTGCTGAAAAGGATCAGATTTTTTTTTTTTTTTTTTTTGTGTCATTCATGGGAAGAAGTTACATTTTTGAAAGAGGCCAGATCAGCAGGGTGGGAAGCGAAACATCCTGCTTGTGATCTCTCCCTCCCCACTGGAGCAAGGCCAGCAGACACGGCGTGTGCCTCTCCGCTTGGTCAGTGGGATAAAGCCCAGCTCAAGAGGGTGGCAGGGTACCATGGCTGCTGACTCTTGATACCATTTTCCTGTCATTGTCCTGTGTCCTGAGGCAGCCGAGGGGGCACCAGTTACAGGCAGTGTCTCTGTGCTATTTCCCGCTGTGTGCTGCAAGGCACCAGCCACCCCACTGGTTCATCTCCACTGATTCACCTCCTACATGCCACCAAAAAGCTGTGTAACAACTTCAGCTCTTTACCTACTTGCCCTGGATTTGAACCCAGAGGTGAAAGACTTTTTGGATCCTATTACTATACCCCTGAGCCATCTTAATGCCCTGGATTTCCTTTTTAAAATAAGCTGAGAGAGGTGGAGGGGGGGGTCTGCAGGGTATATGTTTTCATCCTTTTCATTTTGTTAGCTTTTTTCACCCCCCTTTTCTTTGTTTAAATTGCTGATCAATGTCATTCCCTCACGTCCCTTCGGCGGCTTTAGCGGTGGCTATGAGCAGAAGCAGCTTAATTGGCTTTGTGACATGCTGTTTTCATTCATGGCACTTGAAAGCTGAGCAGCGTTATACCTCTGCCTGCTAGACCATAATAGCCTGCAGATGTCCATGGGGATGTTTGCAGGCGGGATTTACCACCCTAACTGGGACTGCCCCCCCCCCCAAAATGTGATGCAAGTGTAATGTGGGAAGGAAGTTACTTCCAGTTATCTTAATCTTATCTGGCCACGAGTAGGAAAAGGAGACCTGTACGTGGCAGAGCACTGGTTTCCCTTTAAACTAACTGTCAGGACTGCAGGATATCTTTCTTTCCCTCAACTTGTCTTTTTTTCCGTTAATTTCCTGCCTGACCTTTTGTTCAATATTCTGTCCTTTTATGGGAGGGCCAGGAAAAGCTGGTTGCATGTCACAAGCTGTGAAACACCACCAACAGCTTCAAAATGACTTTGTGGCATTGGTTTCCTCTATCTGTAACTTCTGGGTGTTGGTCTGAGTTCAGGTCTTGCATTGGTGGCCCAGAATAATGAATGTGAGCTGGGAGACATCTGATTGCCTCCTTAGAAAATGAGATTTTGATATATTAATTTGTTTCAGACAAAGGCATTTTCAATTCAAAAATGTTTAGAGAAAGTTTTTGTGTTAGCAATTAAAAAGAAAAAAAAAAAGAAACTATTTTAGAAGTTAATTAATCTTTGCGTTGGGGAGGCAGAAATAAGATACAGCTTCCAAACTGACACAAAATACTGCATAATAGCTGATGGAAACCAGAATTTCCAAGTGAGATGAAAATTAATCATTTTGACTTTGAGTATGCTGGCAAACTTTGTGAAAAGGAAAGGTTTTACAGGACTTTCAGTTTCAATTAATCATTAATTTTGTTAAGATGCTACTTTAAACTTTTATTTACAGAAATGAAGGTAACGCAAAAAAAAACCAACAACTTAAATCTCTAGGGTGCAGTTAAATTTCCTCCCCCCAAAAGAAATCTGTGTTCTTTATTTTGCTTGGGTCTGCATGAGGGTTGTAACGCAGGTGTGTTTTTCAGTCCAAGTCAACGCTGGCCTCCTCCTAGCCCAGAGCAGAAGGGCTTCCTGCAGTCAGCAGCCTTCCTGCTCAGGGCTGTGTGGGTGAAGGGCGAGCCTGCGGGTGTGAGGCACTCCCAGCCCACGGAAAACAAGATTTTTTTGGCCCTTAAAAAAAAAAAAAAGAATCTTTGTGTTTCTGACTGATTTCACTCATGTGTTTTCTGCTGCAGAAGCTGTCTGGGCAAACAATAAACCCGATGCTGCGGATGTTCGGCCAGTCCATATCAGGAGGAGTTGATATGGATGGCAATGGTTATCCAGGTACGTCCGCTACGTGGGAAACGCAGCAGCAGGCTGAGAAAACAGCAGAGCTGGTCGTTTCCAGGTTGCTGGTTCCTGCCATTGCAGAGGGCTGATGAAACTGAGCATTTTAATCCCTTTCCCCTCTGTTATTTGAAGCTCCAGATAAGAATTTGAGCTGATTACTTGATTCAGCTGTTTGGGAGTCATGATGTAGGACTGAGATGTTAAAGCAGAGGATTTCAGTATCTAGCCAAGATTGTAAGTTTCTTGGAAGCTCCCCAGTCATGATGACAAACTTAAAAAAAAAAAATTAAAAATGTAGACAATAACATAATAGTAATAATAAAAAACAAACAATGAAGTAGAAGTTAAATAACACCACAGACATAATCATCCAGTTATACTTATGATGTAATGATATTTGAAGGGACCAACTGTCTGATTAAAGTCAGAAAAATTATATTTTAAGATATATGCTCTGTAATTTACCAACTGACTTGAGAGAACTGAATCTTGTGCCTCTTTTGTAACTGTCTCAATGTTACAAAAATTTCAGATATGACTGTTGGAGCCTTCTTGTCAGACAACGTGGTACTTCTGAGGTGAGTCCAATGTCTTTTTCATCCCCTGTTGTCTTCTTTTTGTGTCTGTTTTCTGTTTATATCTTATGTGGTCTAAGTCCTCCACCACCCTGAATTTTCTCCCTAGTTTATTGTGGTCAGAAGAAGCAAGCTGGATTGTTTTTTGAGCAGAACCTTAGACATGGATGGTGTCAAAGAATACACAGTCTGTTTTAAACAGTGTAGTGAGGGTTGATAACATGTAGGACTCCCAGGGATATGAAGAAAACAAAGGGTTAGAGCCGGAAGGAGATGTGATGCATCTCAGTGCCTTTTTAGAAAGGTTGCTCTGAATCTGTGAGAAGGCTTTTTTATTGTTCTTATATTTGCATAAAGTAAATAAATTACGGTTTAAGGGAACACAGTTGAGCAAAAAGCCAGCTGCGTATGATGCCAGGATGTAATTTTGCAAGTTTTAATGGGATGCAGAATGAAATAAGAGTCTTCAGGGAAATGAAATACGGACATGTTTGCAGTGCATGCAGGATTTGGGCTGCTGTTTCAAATGTATGAGTTAAGTGCAATTACTTGTTTCATCTGATGGAGAGAGGTGTGACAGCTTGGTTCACCAAATTATGGTGGTGGAGAGTTAGAGTAGGAGCAGGCTTGAGATGCATAGACTTGGGGAAGGGAATGGGAAGTCTGAATTTTGCCAGTAGCTCTGTTGTTACACTTGTTAATATTTAATAGAAAAATCCTGTCAATACCTACATGTCATTAGAAGTCACTAGGGACTCTTGCATCTTAATGGAAAGTACAGGGATATGGTGAGACTGGCAAGACAAATGCTGGAGCTGCAGAATGGATGTGCCAGCCTGCTTCCTGTTCAAGGCGGGAAAAACTTGGCTCTATTTGAAGCAATTAAATGAAAGAAAAAGGAGATGGGGCAAGAAATGCTCTTGGTGATCAGTGTGGCGGGTGGTCAAGTCTTCAGAAGAGTTTCTGTCCCTTCATCATGCACGTAGAGGAAGCCAATTGCTGCTTCAGTGAAAAGACATGCAGTGCCCCAGATGAGATCTTGCAGCCCCACATCTCCAGAACAACTAGAAAGCGAAATCTGCATTTTTCTCCTGCATTGTTGTTGTTACTTGCAAGGAGGGGAAACGCAATCTGAAAGGCTTGCTGTGATGTTTAAAACAAAATACATCACAACAGCATGGTGACCTCTGTCCACGTGTTCATCGCTGCCGGTGGGTTTCGGAGGAGTTTAGCACATTACTGAGTTGGTGGGCAGCCTGATTAATTGGTGCTACTGCCAATTTAGAACGTGTCACTCTTGCTGAACCTTTAGATTCAGATTAAGATAAAGGAATCAGCTTTTATTTTTTTTTTTTCCTCACCCCTGCAGAAGCCTTTGTGAGTCCTTTGGCCAAAACCAACAAATGTTTTGACAAGTGGTATTAAAGGCTTTGGTGGAAGCCGCGGTGACTTGGGCAAATTGTTGTTGTTGTAATGCTCGCATGTGTGTGTGGCTGTTTAACAGATGCATTGTTTGGTCTTTTTTTTTTTCTCCCCAGTGAATAACCAATTGACCTAATGTTAAGGAAAAATCGCACAGTGCATCATGGCTAGAGAAATATTTTTTTTTTCTTGGAGAAATGTTTTTCTAGATCAATTATAGCATTCACTCCTCAAGCGTCTGGAAAGAGGTTTTTTTTGAAGGTGTGAAACGATCCTAGGAAGCTCACTCTTTTTTCTCCTTTTTTCCTTCCCCCACCCCCCCATTACTGTATATATTTCTGGAGTTAGCATTTGTCTTCATCCTCCATCTCAAAAGGCAAACTTGCACTGTTATTTCAGGCTGTGGTAAAGGAGTCTGAGCAACTGTCTCAAAGATTGATGTGAATCTTGTTCCAGTCGATACGAATTTGGTGTAACCGCAGTCCCCGCTCTCTTCTTCCCCCTCTCCCCCTCCTCTAAATTAAGTGGCTTGTGAAGTGAGACTCCTGAAGTGGTTTGCTTACATGGTCTGGCCTTGCACGGCTGCTGGGAGTACCTTAGAAGTGAATCTGCTGGTTGCTGCACATTTCACTTTTTTTTACTACTGGAGTTGGTTTTGGAAGAACATGTTCATGTTGGATATGTGCAGAATTGAAACCATGAGGAATAACGCTCAGTGAATTTTTGGGCTGAAGTCCTGTGCTGGGAATGGCTCAGGAGAGCCTGGGTTTCTGAGCTGCTTTTCCCAACCAACCTGGGAAGGCTTCTGTGTTGTGTGAGAGAGGAGACCCACCTGGGCCCTGATGGCACTCGGCTTGCTCTGCTATTCTGGCCGAGATCTTCTTCAGCTGGGAATAGTTGCAGCAATAACCCAGTGCTGGAGATGTAAGGGTAGAAAGATTTTGTTCACAGTAACTCCTGAAACAGAGTTCAACAGCATGAAAAAGAGTCTTCAATCCTTACCACTTGCTGGGAGGGAATTAGCCAAACGTTCCCTCCTCTGAAAACACGAATGTGGTGTCTGTTGTCCTTCATACTGTCAGAAAAATGATGTATGAATCCATCTCTTACCCCTGTGCTCCCTCCTTGACTTTCAGGTCACCAGGTTGACTGTAGACCATTCTCTGGCAACCTAATGTCTCTGCCTACCCATTCCTGACCATCCAGGCTGCTTAGCCTAGCAGTCTTACTTGCGTGACCTTGTTGTCCGTGGTTGCTGTAGTGCTAATTTTGTTATCCTCTGCAGTCATCAGGAGGGCTTTATGCAACTTTTGCTGGAGATGATTATTGTTATAGAGTATCAATTTCCCCAGCTGCCTGTCTGCAGTCTGTATCTGAGCACTGAACTTCAAGCAGACGTTATGGTTCTTATTCAGACACTAGTAGTCTGCCAACTAGCTCAAGTGCTAATTTATCTTAGAGTTCAAATGCACTCTTGTAGCTTTCATGTCTGCTTGGAATTGTGCAGTTTAACAAATTTATTTTCCTTTGGCTTGATGACTGAATGATGACTCAGTTCCAATTCTCTGTTGATCTCCAGATCCAGGCCTGTCATTACCATGGACATCTCCATTTTCCTGCCCGCGTCCATCAATATCACAGCTCCTCAGTGCCATGATGGCTTGCAGCCGGTGAACTGCCTCAATGTCACAGCGTGCTTTCGCTTCCGTGGCAAGCGTGTTCCTGGAGAAATAGGTAAGGTACCTGCGCCAGCCCCGGGCGGGTTTGCCTGGAGCCAAGGGCTCCCTTTGGAGACAGTAACAGAGCTTTTATGTCACATAAGTTGTTTTGAGGTGAGCTGGGCTATACAATTCCAGAAAGTTGTAGGCTCCCTGGGAACTTTCTTGGGCATGGTTTTGCCTTCCAAGGAGCCTGGCATAATACTGGGGCAGTTTCTTCCTCAGGGAAAGGAGGGAAATGTGTCCTTGGGCTTACTGGAAGGACAGAGAACACAGAAGCAATTGATGCTTTGTAAGTTCATATTCCCTGTTTATGTCTTGATAAGACATTTCCGTATCCATATTCTCTATCAATGTTGTCAGAAAGCAGGTGTGATTTGCTCTGGATTAATAGTTTTTGAAAGTGTACAAGGAGCTCTTGAAACAGAACACTATAAATCTGAATTCTTACCAGACACAAGCAAATCCTTTTCTGTGCATCAGTTTACCTGTCTGTAGAATGACTATAAATAGCCCAATATTTCACAAATATCTTCCAGGTTAGTTAATCTCTGTAAAACACATGGAGTTTTTTGGGTGAGTGGAATTGTGTAAGGTGTGTCATTATGCAAGCCTTTATGTCCTGGCTGCATTAAAATATTACTTACGTCTTTTACATCCCAATGCTTACAAGTCTTAGCTAGTGTGTGAACTGGTGTGGGATAGATACAGCATTTCTAAATATTGTAAGGTCTGGGTTTATCTAGTTCAGCCACAAGGTTTTACCTTCACCATGCTTTAGGAATGGCAGAGGACTTGCAGTATGCTGCTCAGGGAAGATACCTCAGCCTCCCAGCATGCTGTGGGTCTGGTGAGGAGCTGGGGGAAGCAATGCCTCCTCCTGCCCTGTGCCGCAGCCTTTCTGAGCTGCTGATCAAGAAGGGGGAGAGTTGCATCTGTGCATCCCAGCATGCAGAGCCTGCTGCAGTATTTGGATGAGTGGGAGAAGAAAAAGGCTTCTTGCTACTTCTCCTGCTATTCACATGGAGTGAGAACTACAAGCTGCTTGGTGAAGTTGCTCTCTGCAGCTTGTCACTGTCACCTGAACAGCTCAAAAAAGTGGAGTTACTAAATTTCAGATTCCTCTGGATTCTAATATACTGGTGCAACTGAGACTTCAGTTTCTATTTTTGCGCTTTTTCCTTCCCTGTAAATGATGACTCTCACCAGACAAATACATCCTTTGATAAAGCATTTTTTGTAATGGCTGCTACTCTGTTAGTTAAGAAAACACTTATCTCTGAGTGCTCCTGAGGTGTTAATTCCTTTCTGAAAATCACTGAATAGATTTTTGGAATATCTGGGTTTTTTTATGTTCCTGGGGGCACAGTTTAAAATGTTTCCAGTGCTTTCATTTCATATTTCTGGACCTGTGGCTAAGAAATGAGCTGCCTTTTTTTCCAGTCTAAATATCTGTTCCCCTTGTTTGCAAAAGACCTGTCTTCCTGCTTCATCGTGTCTTGTTAAGAGCCAGATGAATCCCTCTGTGTTGCCATACAAACGGTACTCATGATTTATTCTGGTGAAAGCACATGTGCATCGTCTTTGGCAAGTAACATCCATCTCATTACAAGGAATTTTTTTACTATTAAGTAGATGATTATAAAGCGTCCAACCATTGTCCTTTTATACAATGCTTCTAGCAAAGTGATTTGTCTTGAAAACATTGCAGCCAGAACTATCTGACTGTATAGAACCCCTTGGGAATATGATTTGGATAAAATATCTCAAATAAGCTTTCAGTTTGTAATCTAACAGCAAGGCCATTTTAATTATGTTGCAGTTGAAGAGTATCAATTAACAAAGGGTGGAACAATTCATGGAAATATTGCAACGGTTCCTCTCCTGCGTGGTTAAATATGGGGGGGGGGAAATAGAATATCCTTTTAAGTACAGAATTGTCCAGTTTGGTCTCTGAAAGGCATATGTAGGTATTAAAATGCTATGTCAAAGTTTTGTGGCTAAAAGTGTTGGGATTGCCTCAATCTTCGGATGTCTGGGAGCGGTCTGGTAAGTCAGACAGCGAGAACACAGTGCTCACCAGGAACACACCTCCCTGGGGGCTCTCCTCCTGCTGCTGCTGCCTGGGGAAAAGCTGAGCGTTGCTCTTGCCTTTGGGCAGCTGAACTTGGTCACCTACTGCACAATGTTTGAAAGTCAAGCTGAACAGGCAGGCAGCGTTCTTCTGTGGCAATTGTGTGTCTTCAATGCTTATTTGGATGTGTGGTTATTTTATTAGCATATGAAGGAAAGCTGTCTTCATTTAATGCTGCCTCACACTTGCATGTAAACCTTCCCCATTCTCCTTTTTTCTTTCTTTTTTTCTTTTTATTTTTTTTCTTCCCAGTGCTAGTTGCAATACTACTGGTCATATAACAGCTATTTGAGTATCTGTGTTTATTGGTACTGCTCGATACTGCCAATGACAGTGTAATTCCCATCCATTTTGTGGATACTGTTTGCAGACTACAGTCTTCAGAAGAATGAATTTATTGCTGAAATGGTTTCATCTGAACAAGAGCCATGCCCAAGCAAAGCATGTGCTCTGCACTGTGTGCCAGGCATTGTCTGACCATTTGCCTCTGCCTTTGCTGGAGAGCTGAGCGTCTAGTTGTATGCCCACCAACATAGACAGCCTCTGGTACATCTTAGATGTGCAAGAAATTTTAAGTTTTCACACTTTCACCCTGGAATCTTACTCAGGCTGTTCCTCCCTCACTTGAGGGGCTGTTGCTTTGTCTCCCCTGGGGTCTCTTTATTCAGGGAAGAGAGAAAGGCTGTTCCTAGGCTGAATGAGCAGGCTTCAGCCTGTTCAGACCATCCTCTTCTGGGTGACCAGGACAAGAAAACAGAGGCTGCTGGCATTTCTGTGCATCAAGTGCTGTTACTGCATTCATCTCTGCAGCAGCATGGAAATAAACTTGTGCCCACAGTCTGGATACCAATTTCCACAAGAATGATAGTAGTGACAAAAGTGGATGCTCCTCTTACCTGCATCCTACTGTTGTTTGGTGCAGGAGCACTATCTCTGTCTGTCTCTCTTTTTTCCAGTGTGCTTGGGTGCAGAGCTGGTGCTCTCCTCTGAACAGCTCAGAAGCAGGGATGCTGTAGGGATGTGTTGTTCAGTGTATGCCTGGAGCAGTGAGGGTGGCTCCCTACTTGGAAGCTAGAAACGACACTATGAGAAAGGATTTGAAACAAAGTTTGAAGTAAGGGGAAAAGGCAAGCTTTTTGGAAGAGGATGGGGAAAATGTCCTATGTATGTTATCATTTGCTAGGGCAGGTTTTTTTTTAATACGTTTGTTACCTAAGAGTTCTTTGCAAGCAAATTCCATGAATCATTTTCTCCTCAGAATTCCTGGTAGAGAAGGTAGAGAAACACATTCCTCTTCCAATGGCTTTTTGTTATTATTTACTAAGTTCTTAATTTTCTCCATGTTGTGCTTCCCCACCTCCGCTGAGTATCAGTACTACAGCTAGTAGTATAACGAGCACTTACGGATGTACTTATTCCTACTGAGCGTTTTGCTGCCTGCTTTTTGCGTTCTGTAGCATCATCTGAGAGGGTGACAAAGGGATGTGCTATGTGGCTCGAGGTGTGTAACCCCTCCATGAATACTGCAATTCCTGTTTTAGCTCACGGGATATCCCTGCCCAATTTCAATCCCTCCTCACTCCTCTGTACTTCAGGGCTGCCTTCAGCCCTGTGAGGGGATAACTCTTGCATCATGAGTGTGTATGTGCCACTTAGGATGAAAATCCATTATAAAATGCCTCCTGCCATTTACTTAGTAGGTTGGTTACTGGCTGGAATAACTTGGCTGGTCTGCTGTCTGGCAGTCCTGTTGCAGGTAGGACCAAAAATTTCTCAGAGGGAGCTGTTATCGAAGCTTTCAGGCATTTAACTTTAGTTATGGAAAAGTAATAGTCATTAAAAGAATCAAGCCCTTCATCTGAGCTCATTAAATCCATTCCAGAGTTTATTTTGATTGTGTGGAAGTTGGGTGGGCAGATCCCCAGAAACCTTTCTAACCAGGCACACCTAAAGCTGCTGGACAAATATTTGAAGGCATTACCTGCAAGAGTTAATTTGCTAGCGAAAAACTGCCTCCCGACCTCCTACTGGAGTGAGGAAGAGGAACTTAACACCACCAGCAGTGCTAAGTTTGGCCAGTTATCTCCCCACCCGGGTTGCTTTTTGGAGCCAATGAAGCTGGGGGAGGGGGGAAAAAAAGAACCACCACAACTTACTCATGATATTTCAGTTTTTCCACTGATGTGACATCATTGGATATAACATAGAAACAAGTTGTCAAAATAAAGGGGAGGCGAGGGGGAGGACGGGAACTGTGCTGCTTGATTGAAAACATCCACTGCCGTTTTGGAGAGACGGTAGCTGGGATCGCTCCTCTCCGAGGCCGGGTACGGGGCCCACGTTGGGATGCGTCTCCGTGCCTGCAGCGAGGAGTTGTTCATTGTCAATAATATGTCATACTTCCTTCGACGAGTCTCCAAGCCTTCCCAGGTGCTCCTGCAAGCTCTGCAGCTTTGCCTTTCTTTGGTGCTCCTGCTTTGAAGAGGGCTGCGGCTCCCCGCGGGGCTTTTTGCCTCTGCCTACGCAGGGCCTGGGTTTGCTAACGGGTTTTCTCGTCTTTATTCTTGGGATGCTGGTACAGATCTTGGCATGTGTGCGTGCATGTGAGGTCTTGAAAGCAGAAGGGAGGTAACTGGGGATGGGTGTGGGATGTGCACACTTTAAAATAAAGAGGGGAAAAAAGTTAAGAAAAAGACTGCTGGGATTTAAAATGGGCTGAACCCTCTGTTTCTGTTTCGGTGGTGCTCTTTAGTGGGACTGAGCAAACACGAGTTTGTCAGAGTTTGAAACACTTTCAAGGGATTGTCCTTCTAAGCCAGTTATTCTGCCAAAAGCAAGCAAAGGAAGTTCAGGTGGAGCCCTGTGGTGGTAGTTAGGCTGATTCCTCAGCTGTGGCTTTTCTTACTACCTAGTGTGTGTCTCTGGTTGCTTTGTGTGAACTTGTGAGTGAGCTTTTCATTAGAATGCAACACACTGTAAATGGAAGTGAGGTCGGTTTGAATTACGTGAATGACGACTGTTCACAGAGACTTTTGCACCAAGTTTTTCAATAACATTAAAGAAATTCTTGAAAGTCATAAAATTTTGGTGTAGAAATGATTAGAGGTGATAGCATTGGCAGCTGTGTTAATTTAGAGAGATTAGGATTGTCATTGATTTTAAAAAAACCCACCACTGCAAAACCAAATAAAACCACAACAAAACCCAGCAAAGACCTCTTGCTGAGTTTTGGTATAGAAGACCTCAGTTCAGAAATGTGTTACATTTACATTGATTGTTTATGTTAATCTGGCTTTAAAAAAGTTTACATTTATGGAGAGCATGTTATCTGGCATCAATCATTTGGGACTTAAAACATAAATAAAAGCCAAAGCAATAATTTGGCAAGCACCCTACATATGTAACAAATCAGCACAGGAGCTGGTGCTAGCTGTCACTTGTGAAGATTATGAACTAATTAAGCAGTTTATAGTGAGTCAATCTCATAGCACTCCCCTTGTTGCCTTGATAACAGCTGAAATGAATACAGGCTGTGGTCTGTGATGAGTGAAAGGACCTCACAGCCAGTGTTTCCCATGTCTATAAAAAGCAGAAGAAGAAGGGTTCATACTTCTGTTGCAGTTTCATTGCTCCTGTTCTTGTTGCATTTACTGAAAGGAAAGGTAGAGGCAGCTGGAATTATTCAATCACTTCACAGCTACTTCAGGTAACAAAGGAGTTTCCTTTTGGACACAGATACATCCAGTCACAAACCAACTGATTGTGTTAAGCTACCTATCCTGTAGAACAGCAGGAAAACAGGATTTACAGAGATACAGCTCATTAGTCTCTGGGTATGTCTTCCGTTGATCACCAGGGATGTGTAACACCTAGGAGAGGGATAGTGAGTGCAAGGCAGCCACCTCTAGTTAAGATCTAAATGCTAAGATAACTGCAAATCAGTGAAAATCATTGTCAGGAAGTGCCACATCCTGGTTGACATTTGCATGGGTTGTGCCCTTCTGGAAGGAAAACAAAGCTTGAGGCTGTTTATGATGTTGTTTGTGTTTTTGCTTTTTGTGTTAGCAACATAGTTTAAGCATCTTTTGTTTCTTTTTTTTCTTCTTTTTCATTAAGTGCGTCTGTCTAGACGTGTTTTTACCCATCATTTCCTATGGGAAAGGATGGGCTGGGGACGTAGCGACACGAAACCTGGTAGTACATCAGTAATTCGATTTGGTTTTGTGCAGCCACAGGAAACTTAATGATTGATTGAGGGCCTGCAAGGGTTGACCTTTCTTCAAGCACACATATCCCGGGGGCAACAGGATCCATTGATAGGTGGCTAGAAAATAACTATTGTTCACTGACATCCTTTGTTTTCTTTTTCTTTCTTTTTAAAACAGGTTTGAATTATAACTTGACTGCTGATGTGGCAAAGAAGGAAAAGAGCCAGCAACCCAGAGTTTACTTTGTGACTTCTGGAGAGACAGCAGGGCAGGTCACAGGGAAGTTACAACTGGCGTACATGCAGGAAAAGTGCGAGTATTACCTAGCATACGTCAAGGTCAGTTCATTCCTGTCCTTACTTACATTGGCCTTACAGCAATTCCAGTCTCTCTTTTTTTCTTTTTTCTTTTTTCTTTTAATATTCAACCAATTAAAGTGGTGCTGCTTGGCTTCAGGTGTTCTTTTGTTTTCCTGACAGGTGGATGAGGTTTTTGTGTGGAAGCTCAGAACTTTTTGCTTGGCATGATTTGTCAGTCTGAGCATCATCGGGTCTTCAAGACCTGGTGCCAGGAATATGGATTTTATTTTCTTTTGGTCAGGTGCATTTGCAGAGGATTTCTTTCTTCTTCTGGTTTGGTTTGTTTGCGAAGTAAGCACAATAGTTTTCTTCAGCTAAGAAACTTATAGAATGGATTTTAAAATTATATAGGAGGGAGATTTATCATTTAAACCACATGGGTCTTACAAGCAGTAATCTGTATCACCAGTGTAGTGGGAAGTATGGTTCTGTGGTGAGTTGCATATCCTCCTTATTGAAGGACATATTCCCATAGATGAGTGTGACCTAAATTCAGCGGATGTCACTTGGCAATGTCTTGTTTTGAGAATCCAGCAGGTCCAGACATCCTTAAATGTATAAACTCTTCCAGGAAGCTTCTTTGTACCTAAAAACTGTGTGAACAGGAGATAAAATTCATCCTTTGACTTTATCAACATGTTATGCATGACTGTTGAGAGAAAATAAAATAAATAAAGGGACCACCACGGAGGAAATGCTGTCCTGTTAAGTTGTGTGGATTTCTGGGAAGAGACTAGATATCTTCCATGGTTTTTTGCTTTTGGAACAACCTTTGCTTTCTCCTATGGAGAAGCTGGTTAAAGAAAATGTAGACCTATGAGACTGCCATTGCTTAGAAAATATGGCTGTGAGTTTACTAATGCTGGTCTTTCTCAAATGAGCACATCTGGTTAGGCTTTAATGTATTGAGTTTGGATGAAAAGGAGCCATATATATGCATTTCTGTCTTAACCCAGTACTGCTTTCTTTCACACTAGCCCTGTTGTAGTTTTTGGGTACTACACAGAATTCATTGAAGAGCTACATATGCCCAGGAAACTATGTAATTTCTTGTAGCATTTCTAGCTGATGTTGGGAATGCAAAGGTAAGAACTATTTTTTCTGGAAAATTCATGGGAAATTTCATTTTTATAGGCAAGAGAAGTGTTTAAGCATGTTTAAAAATACCAACAACTTAAAGCAAAACAGCTGGTTAACAAACAAGGCTACTGGCTTTCTATAGGATATATGCAGATATTTTTCACGGTTGGAAGAATAGCAGGAAGTGTCGTTTGTTCATGTAAGGGAGAATGCAAAGTCGTGGAGAAAGATAATCCTTATGCTTTCATGGGAAAGGTGATATGATCCACGAGGCTACATGCCATTAGAAACATCAAAGAGAGCCCTGCAGACTCTGGAGGAGTGGAAATGGGGTCATGATCTTTCACTGCTATCCTTAAGTAACAGCTAGTAAAACAAAAACCCTGAAAAACAAAAAAACCTCTCCAAACTCCAACCAGAAGTCTGCTTGATTGCATAGTTTTGTGATGGAATGGGTGATGAAATATGAGGGATAAAATACATGAAATATTTCATGTAGGCTTTCCTCTTTCCTTTTATTTACTCCGTGCCTGATGAATTTGCCTCCATGGCAAACTGAGTTCTTTGCAGTTGTGTCCTTAATCTGTTCAGTTTATTATGGTTCATTTGAATCCCTGGTGATAAATAGGTTTATATGGTAACATGAGAATGTCAGTTTGGAACTGCCTGTGATCAAGGACTGAGAAGCTGTTTGGACTTGTGCATGACCTCATGTGCTAGCTTGACAAGCTCTGCTAGGTAAACAAGGCATCCAGTCCAAATGGCACGCAGCAGAGCTCTGTAGGTTACGTTAGTTAACTAAAATCCTGTGCCACCCCTTGCTGGATGACATTGTTACCAACGTGTAGTTCTAGCATGCTGCAGGCACAAAACAGAATGACAGCAAAGTCATGAAAAAACTAGACCTATACAGGGTTGCTGTGATTTCTTTTGACAGATTTGATCTCAAGAGACCCCAGTGAAACTGAGCACTGGAAGAGTTGCAGGCTGCAAATAAACCAACAGGGATACTCATTAAATTGTTTTGTAAGTGATAAGTGTCAATGTTTCGAGCATGATTCCTTTCCTATTTGTGGTTCCCTCTCAGGACAGGAGCTATGTTCTTATTGCTGCTACTGATTGTAAGTCTGTCTTTCCTCATAATGCTGTGACTGAGATAAGTGGATCTCAGAAGGTTTGTAGGATATGTGTAGCTCAGAACCTCATCTTGTACAAGGCAGGCTACCCAATTACAGCTCAAGTTGCTAGAATTGTAATAGTTGATGAGAAAAAGTGTTTTTCTGATTGAGAGCAGAGAATGAAATGGAAATGCCTTGGGACTTCAGAATGCTTTGAGTTCACTTTTATAGTGGGTGTGGGGAAGTAGAGGAGAGATTATTTTTTTTTTCCTGTTTTTGCCCCTTTTCATTGGAACCTGTCTGATGTCTAGTTAAGTAACTAATTCTTTAGTATACTTAGACAGTAATTCCAGTACTCACAGTGCCTCTGGTGTCATCTGCAAAAGCTGCATTTGTTTTAGTTTGAACAACCTTTGGAGGTTTGACTGATACGTTCAGTAGAAAATGAGCAGCTGGTGCAAGTGGCTGTTCATGGAGAAGTTCAGGAGCGTTACTGGTTCCCTTGTGTCAGTATGTAGCTGATCCCCGCTGTCTCATTGCTGGACAGTTCCTCCTCCAGCTGTCTGGGCATGGTGGTACTGCCACTACAGACCTCTCTCCTTTAATGGTGAGAAAACTAAAACTGCTCGCAGCAGATAAATACATTATGTGGTAACTTTCTGACAATTTTGCTGGAGGAAAATGAAGCATTCGTTTAAATCTGATTAGCTTTTTTTTTTTTTTTAAAAAAAAGGGGGATTTGGTTGTTGTTAGAAGCAATGTCAAACATAAATGTGAAAACATGGAATGTGGTACTAAGAGGAGAAGCAGCAGAGGTTGCAGAAGGGGGTAGAAACAGAAAAAAAAATGAAGAAAATAAACAGGTTTGGAGGCTTTACAAGTGTCTCCTTAATATCTGGTCCAGCTGCTGAAATGTAGAGTTTTCCTCTTGGGCACTATAGTCCTTTAACAGTGCTCAGAAGACTTTATCTGTGTGTTTATGACCTCCTGTGATCAGAGGCATCAATTCTGAGGAAAGCTTGCTTCCTCTTTCCAGTAACTGCCCTGGCTGTTTCCAGTGGGCTTCCCTGATATCTAGCATAGATTTACCTGTGCGTAAGACACGAGACTTTGATGCAGGCAGCAAAGGGGATTGTGCCTACAGATTTACGCAGGGTCAGGTCTCATCTTCCTTAATTTATCACAAAGGTGTAACCACGATGGTGAAAGTCGCTTGCATGATTCCTGCATTTATGAAGGAAGCACTGTCTTGTTCCTTACCCCACTGCGGCCCAGCCAGCCACCAGTCACTGCTGTCTGTGTGCAGAGGGAAGGTTGTAACAGCTTCAAACATCATCATCAGTCCTGGCACATGATCAAACCAGACACAGCATTTAGATTTTCCAGAGATCTTTATCTTGGTCACTGTCTGGTTGTTTTAAGCAGTCTCATGTTGCTCATCATGTTAACTCTTTATGGATCCAGCTGTCGCTTGTGGGGAGGATGGGGCTGAGAAGCATCAGAGGAGCTGCGATACCAAAGGCTTTTCGTAACGGTGTGTAGGTGAGGAGCTTGTGCTGTATTTGTTGTACAGGCAGGTTTGGAATAAAATGGCACCTTTTCAACAGAAATTGCACAACTATGTTTTTGTTCGCTATTTAATTCGTTAGCCAAAAATCTGCTTGTTGATAAGTATGTTTCTGGCCTTTGTCTGCCATGCATCACTGTTACCTCAGGTCTCTAAGGATACTCTGGGCTCCTGATCTCGCACAACTTTGTCTCTAGCGCTCGCCAATTTTAGTCACTGTCTGTGGCTTTGATTGTTTCTCCCTCTGCACTTGTTTGATCTCATCTGAGGGGGATGCATATGTTGAAGTCTTTTATTCTTAATTCATAGTAATCTGTCATTTTTCTAGAGTCTGGGTAGCAAAGCATTCAGTCCCACAGTCGCATGTGATGTAGAGATGGTATAACCTTGGTCATTTGGAAGATGTGCTTTCTTCTGAAAATTGTCTTCCTGTGAATTAACATCTCTATGTAAAGGGTTGGGCTGGTGGTGTTATGGGATAGAGATGTACAGCCAGAGACACTCAAGACCTTATTTTGAAGGTTGGTTTTGGGCTTTTTGTTTGTTTTTGGCTGTTTGTTTGTTTTTGTTGGTATGTTTGTTTTTTCTTTTTAATGGGGTTGGTTTCTTCCATACTGCCAACAGAGTTTGGTTTTTTTTGGGGAGCACGGTTTCAGCAGAGTTTGGTTGCTTGCTTTTAATGAGGCCTTTCCTGGGATGCTGGTGGTATGGGGGATGGCTCATGTGTTGGACATGGACGATAACCACTGCTTTGCAGAGGAAGAAGTGAAAACCTGACCCTGGGCTAGTGCAGCTCCCCTTGGTAGTGACCCAGCTGGTCCTGCACCCCTCTCCCTCAGGGAGAAGTCAGAGCAAGTCAGGGGATAACACTTGAACTAGAGACTGCTTTCACAGCAGCAACAACTATGAGAACTTAGTCACGATTATCTAGGATTTCCCAGGGTTTGGAGCACTGGGCACTCAAAGGGAGCGGTGA
>NW_010147483.1:0-5206 GCF_000699245.1 Pterocles gutturalis | reverse complement strand
CCTGTAGCAGGAATTTTCTCATCGCTGCAAGACAAAAGCTGCTGTGTAGTTTTGTCAGGAATGATGACTGCAGTGAGATTTGGTGCTAAGACCGAGAGCAGAATTGCTGTCTTTGGGTTTGTTCTTTTTTGTTGTTTTATATAACTTTTTTTTTTTTTTTTTACCCTTTTGCTGAGCCAACTGGAGAAACTGTCCGGCTGAGCCAGATGCAGTCATATATTCAGCCTTAAAGGGCTGTGGGGTAGTTTGGCTGATCATGAAGCACAGAGGTTTATTTGCAGAAGCATGCTTTCGAGAACAATCCCGTTTGCCAAAACTGTGCAAAGTGTGCTCATAATCTATTAGCACAGCCTGCCTCCCCTCCAGCAGAGCAAAATAAATATAATCTGAGCAAAATAAATATAGGGTTTTCTGTTGCCTTACTCTGTAAAGTGATCAACCCTCTCCTTTCAGATACACTCTGGCCAGCACTCCCTAGAGTTGATGTCTCACCTTGAAAAATAAGCCAGGGAGAAGAGAAGCTGCATTTTTCCTGAGTAGCTCATATGGGCAAGGGGAGAACTGCTGCATAACTCTGGGTTCCTTTTCACTGCCTCTTAAGTACAGGGATTTAGACGTACCAGAAAGAGTATTAGGAGTTGGTGGGAAGGCTGAAATCTTTGAGCTGAGTATTAACTGTATCAAGATTTAAATGCTGTTAATGACCATGGAGTTGTCTTTGGCTTTCCCAAAGGTTTTTGCAAGGTTCAGCAACAGCGAGTACGATTGTCTTTCAAGGGTGTGCTAATACTCGTGTTTGAAACTGTCCTGCATGATGTGGCCAAAATGAAGCTGCCAAATATGCCTGGCACTAGCATCCTTTCAGAGGGGACCCATGCTGCAAGTAGTTAAGTGCTGTAAGATCTGCTAGGGCTGGTAGTGCAGCTACATGGGAGAGCAAATTGTAGCACATGTGATGCTATTAGGTGTTTGGGGGCTTTTTACTGGGCGATGGAGCTAGAAAGGCTGTTTGGTAGCCCAAAGGGTCTTGTGTCCTGAGGGCAGTAGGAGGTTTTCAGCTGTGATCTGAAGGCAGATGTTTTGTCCCAGTGCCCTCCTCTGCCCATCTTCCCAGATTTTTAAAGAAATAACTTTTTTTTTTTTTTTTTTTTTTCTGATAGGTGGGTGGCAAACTGGGTGGCAAATGCCTCCTCCTTTCTGGTTGGAGAGTGTCTTTGAGTGTTTTCTGCCCTGTACAAAGCTCGTCCTTTATAAAAACAATGTAAGAAAAAAAAAACCTCATCCAATTTCAAATTTCAGTGGAGTAGCTAATTTTACTTTAGTTCACTGTTGTTGCCCTTTGACTTTTGCCAGCATGTCTGAAGAAGGCCAAGTATGTTGTTTATGGCCCAGGCAGAAACTTGGTTGCTCTGATGGAGCTGCTGTCAGACAGAGCCTGGTTAATCACATTGATGAATCCAAGCAGAGAGATTTTATGCTCCCGAAATGAAATAAATATCATCTTAAATGAGGCTCAGTCAGTAGACTTACTGCACAGTGGCTGCTGAAATTCTGCTTTGCCTGCCTTGTATTTCTTTTTACCTGCCTTTTATAAACTGTCATGTTCCCTGCTAAACTTAAAGGGATCCAAATCTTTAGATAAACCTGTCCCTTTGAAATATTATGTTATGGGAAAGAAATATGATTTATTTTTCAAATAGTGTCTCAAAAATACATATTTCTCAAGTTTTAAGAGGGTTGACAGTTACTTTTATTGCATGTAAAGTCTTAGTGAAGCGTAACATTTCACTGCTGCTCTTAGACGTTCAGTAGCAAGCACATGCCTGGCTTTGCTGTCTGCCCACTGATGTGTTTCTGTCTGATACTGTATTTCCTCAAAAAGAGATTTCATTTGCAGATTAAACCTTTTGGACACCAAGGAGGTGCAGATTTAGGCCTGGATGGAACAGGGCTCTTTTAGGAGGAGGATAGCAAAGCCTACAGTTTGGAGAGGCTATCCATGGGGCTTTTTGTCTGAGAGGAGTCATGGCATCTCCCAGTGATGGCACTTTTAGGAAGTGACTGACCAAACAGAGATAAAGGAGGTGCTGCACTTTGTGCTGGGAAAAGTAATTTCAAAAGGCAGGTAATGATGGATAGGAATATTTTTGCTTTCTCTGGCACTCCTGGTTAACCAAAGAGCTTGTTTTCTCAGGTGGAAAGAAGCAACAAAGAAGGCAACACTACTGTTTTAGAAACTTCCTAAGCTTGTTTTTTGTACAGAGTGATATAAACTAAACACATGACGGCAAATTGTGCTGTAAAAGTTTATTAGTACTTCTTTGGGACAAATTTACACTTAGGGGGAATACACTTAGTGCTTGAGTACTGCTGCAGAAAATTACAATAGGGAATAACTTGTTTGTCTTAGTGGTTTTCCTGTTTATAACACATGGAGGAATATCAGTCTGTGTGGTAATCTCGGACATGCACATGTACACTGTCGGTTTATCCTTTCCAAACTGGGGAGTGCCTAAAATTATCACCCTTTCATTTTCTACCTTTAGGAAGGAATGAGCAGGGCACTTCATAGGGAAACCATTGGAGGCAACTTCCAACAGAAAACTCCTCTCTAGGCTAAAAATAAAATAATTAATTTTACTGGCTGTGGCTTCTGGGTATGTTCCAAACCTATAACCTTCTCATAGTCAGAATGGACTTGAGTCTCCTGGGAGACTCTTGCAGATGCTGTGTTTGGTTTGTGTGGCAACACGTAACGCTAATCCAGTGCCCTAATTCATACCAAAAGTGCCTGACAATACATTTGAAGAAATGTGGGAGTAATAGGTGGCAGGCATAGAGCTTTTCTGGCAGAAAATGCCTTTTCTCCCTTTCTTCTCCATTACGTAACTTCAGTTGTGGAACTGAATTAATCTTGAACTTTTGAGGTCCAGAAACAGTCGAGGAAAGGCGCATACCCTGTGCCGTTACCCTTGTGCACCCACCAGCATTTCCATATGCAGTGGGGTAGTTACAGATGGTATGGTTGTGCTGGTGATGAGAAGTTGCATCCTTGGTCATAGGCTTCCAGTTTGTTGCATAATTTTAATTATTGATTCTCCCTGTAGAGCTCCC
Organism: Pterocles gutturalis; assembly: GCF_000699245.1. Taxonomy (NCBI): domain Eukaryota; kingdom Metazoa; phylum Chordata; class Aves; order Pterocliformes; family Pteroclidae; genus Pterocles; species Pterocles gutturalis. The sequence goes on along the minus strand of NW_010147483.1, from coordinate 2,092 downwards.
TGACCTCTCCTGGAGTCCCAGTTATTTTAGGGAATGTTTAGTATTCTGTACCTGGAACATTCATGTTGTCCTATGCTAGCTGTGCTCCTCTGGAAATTTGAAGTAGGTAGTTATCCGGGAGTTCAAATTGTTTTCCACTTGCCCGCAAAGTCTTTGACCGAATGGCATATGCTTAAGCTTGTTTTCTGACTTGATACACAAGATGTTCTTATGGATTGGATGCGTTAAGCAAATTAGCTTGTGCTTCTCCACTTCGGCGCATTGTGATTTTAAAACGGCCTTTTCTCCCATCAAATGTTTGTGGTCGCTGTGCTTGCTTTCAGTGGTCACTTTTGTTTTGAAGAAAGGATTATCTCTGAAAATTAATGTACTTTTAAAGCTATCCTCAAAGCAGTGAAGGATTCAAATTTTGGGAATATGTGCAATCTGATTTTGAGGATTTGTTTCTTCCATTGGCATCCTTACAGAGCTTTTAAAGAACAACTTGCAGAATGGGATGTTGTAAAGGATGCCTGCAACACAAATCACTGACTGATTCTTAAGCAAGAACTCACTGCTATTGCACCAGAGAGGTTTCTCTGATCAGATCCCACCAAGAACATAACATAGCAACTTCAGTGTTTCACAGAAAATTTAACCAGAGGACCTTCTAGTCTGCCTTTATTGTCAAGTTCTTGACCACGTTTTCTGCCTAAATTGCACCTATTGGTGTTCATGATTTCTTCTATGTAACATGAGCAGTTTCCTGTAAATAAAGTCCTCATTTTGAGGAGTCCTCCTCCTTGAAATTATTTGTGAACGCTTATCTTCTCTGTGCAAGAAAAATACTTAAAAATGAATGGCTTTTGCATGCTTTTTATGCAAGTTGGATTATTTTTTTGCCATCTTGTTGTTCTAGCTATTTTTAATCTCCATCTATGCATAGGTTTTAAGGCACTGAATATGTTTTGCTCTGTGATACGTGAGTGTACCTAGTACCATAAGGCTTAGACTGAGTGATAACCTGACTGTAATAACAAATAATAATGAAAAGGAAGAGAATCCTGGAATAGTTTATATAGCTGCCTTTTTTTTTTTTTTTTTTTTTTTGCCCTGGGAGAAGACCCAGGTCTGGTGTTAAATTCTAGACTGAAATGTGAAGAGTTAGCTGTAAATCTAAGGGAATCTAATGTAAGAATAAAGTAAATTAAGTAAATTTACTGCTTCTTTCTTTTAGCACACACACTGCATCACTTAAGACTTCCTCAGATGACAAAATAAGTTGAAACTGCAACTGGTTAAACTTGTAGTGACTTAGTAATTTCCATTCTATTAGCAGACACACAGCTTCTCATTTGGCAAGAGTGACTGTAAGGGAACTGACATTAATGTATCTTTGTTGAGAAGAAAAGAGTGTAAGAATAGAAAAAAATAACAAAGACAAAGTTAAAACAGGGTATGTTTGATATAAATGTATACCTTCTTTCACATATTTCTGACCTGCTAGGATATTAAAAGCACCAAGTGAAATGCACTATTAGCCATGAAAAAGTGATTTCATGGGAACAAGGGTCCATCCAACGGAAAGGCTTTTCAAATCCCTTCTATGTAAGACTATGCTCTGATTCTGTGTGCAAATTTGGCTTATGTGCCCTTGCTCTGGGAGCTAGAAAGGGTGCAAAAATTGAAAAGCCAGAAACGTAATGATGCTCCAACGGCTAAAAAAAACCCAGAAAAGCCCCCAAAACCCAAAACAACCAAAAACCAAAATAACAAAAACTAAAACAACCAAAAACCAAACAAAAACAAAAAAACCCAACCCAAAACCCACCCCCCCATCCCCCAAGAAAACCCTCCAAACTTGAAATATGTGTAAAGTTTTTAACCTCTTTTATGTCCCCCTTTCACTGAGGATGGGTAGTGGATCATGGATGCTTGGAGAACTGACTAGACAACTGATGTTGTCTGTAAGATGTCTTGACTGTTTTTAGGCTGCGTTGAGGTTTTCAGTCCTTAAATAATAAAAAATAGTGGCAAGTGTTCCTGCAAGTGCAGAAGCACCAAGAGTGTTGGAGGAGCACAACCTGTTGTGGTGGGTTAGCCCTTGGCTCAG
>NW_010147482.1:0-271 GCF_000699245.1 Pterocles gutturalis | reverse complement strand
AATATTGCCCCCCCAAGCATTGCTGGCCACCAGCCCCAGAGCTGGGGGGACAATGCTGCCTGCCACACCAGCCCCAGTGTCACCCATGGGGGCTCCTGTCCCCAGAGAGGTGGCTCAGAGGGGACAGAGCTGTCCCTCCTGCCCAGGGCTGGGGTTGGGGTGCTGCCAGGGGGGTCCAAGGTGAGGCCTTGGGGGGTTTCCATCTGTGCCCCCCATCCCTGGCCCTGTGGGATGCAGGAAGGACCCCACAAGGACCCTGCCATCCCATGGC
>NW_010147481.1:0-2078 GCF_000699245.1 Pterocles gutturalis | reverse complement strand
CCAAACCATCCTATGATTCTATGATTTTGTTTGCTTTCTTTTTTTTGCCCTCATATTTAGTAAGGTTACTGAAAGCTGTGAAATGTGGCTAGAGAAGATGGCACAACTGGAGGAAAATGTGCAAAAGAAAGCATTGAAAAGTCTAGTTGATTCTTTGGACTGCTCCATAGTTCTGGAATAAAACCAAAGCTGCATGCATGCACACTGTGTCTGTACATGCTTTTCTCAAGAGAAGGCATCTATGCAGCCGTGGGGCTGTTACCTTGCCAAGGGACGGGGAGCAGGGCTGTCTGGTCTAATGCTCCTGCACCTGGACTTTGAACTACAGGAACTATCACATGCAAGTAAGTAGCTGGGTCAGGGACTTATGAATTTAGTTGCTTTTATGACCAATTTGCCTTTTTTATCCTCTGTTTAATGTGGGAGCAAAATAAGGCCAAAGTGGTTTTGAAATTAATTTATATACTAAGGGAAATGGAAGATGGGAGATGCCGAAAATTAAGGGGAAGTGCTAAAAGATAATCAGAGAAAAGGGCTTCCACCATGGGAACAACACCGGTATCCCAGGTGTTGTGAAATTTCAGGATAATTAGAAGAACCTCATCAGCAGGCAGCTGCTCTTACAGCACAGGTCTCAGAGAATTTGGGTGAGGACACGGGCATTCAGCATCTCAAGTTCTTGGCATGGATCTGCGGGACGTCAGAGAAGCATGCTTGGCAGCAGCAAAAGCAGCATGGTACCAAGTTCCTCCACAGGATGCCCTAGCAGAGAGCTCCTCTTGGCTTGCCACAGATGTTCAGAGTCCTTTAGTGACCATTTTCCATGCCTGAAGAGCTTTTCCCTTGAGTAGCACCCTCTGCAGAAGGGAGCAGTGACTGGATGCTTTTGTGCACTTACCTTGCAGGGGACATGTGCCACCCTGCACTTTTCCAAATACAAGTCAAAGGAACTGGCTGGGCATCCGTTCCTTTCTCACCAACCATCTCAGCCTTCTCCACTCCACCGGTTTTCCAGCAACAGGTTCCACTCCTGCACTGCAGCTGCAGGGATCCCATTGCTGTGTGGCTCTGAGGCAATGCAGGATGGTGCAGATGCTGCTTTTCTTGTGCAGCCACTTCCCTTCCTGGGTGTGTGTGTATGTCTGCTGTGGGAGGAGAGGAGATCCTTTCCACCAACTCAGAAGGCTCATCCTGGCCATGGGCTACCTATCCATCTGCAAAATGCTGCTTGTAGGTGAAATTCCTGCTCCAAGTTCCCCTCCCTGCTAACTCTAGCTACTTTATTGCTTTCTTTGCAACCAAGTCTTCTGCAGCTCAGCGAGAAATTGTCTCCCTTCACCCCCCACTTCCAGCAGCAATGCCATCCTCCCTCCCACCACTGTGTTTTGCTAACCCTGTCCCACTAATTAGACAAGAAATAAGATTTCTGGGACAGCAGAAACGGAGCTTAGGTGACAGAGGGAAGGAGGATTCGGGGGAGGAAGGAGGAGGAAAGAAAAAGGGAGAGGAAAAAAAAAAAGTGCTTGATTTAAGAAATTTAATTTGAATAAACCCCTCCTCCTGTTCATCCTCATTGGTTTTCTTCTCGTCCTCCATATTAATGAGAGCAGATAAGGCAAAGCTATTGGTTCTATATTCCTTTTACTTTCCTCAGGCACTGGGGGGAAGGAGGTGTTTGCATTTCTCCGCAGGACCAGCTCGCTTTGCAGAGCATTGTCTGGGTATGAGAATCACACACACAAACGCACACACGCACAGACTGAGAAATACAGGGGCGAGCACATCGTAGCTTGCACTCGCAGGCAGAGCATCTGATCCAGCCTGAATCTCTTTTTCCCCCAATTTTAGAGCACAAATAAATCCCTCTAAAAAAAAAAAAAAAAGAAAAAAAAAAGCGCAAAAAAAAAAAAAGTTTACAAATCTCCTGCCTCCTTTTTGGGGGGTTTTGGTTTAAAAATATATATATATATATTTAGCGATGGCAAATTCCTTCACGGCCAGAAGCTGGCCCACCCCCTGAGCAAAGGCAGCCTGGACATGACCGGCAGGCGAGGGAGGAGGAGGAATTTGGATTCCCT
>NW_010147480.1:0-19889 GCF_000699245.1 Pterocles gutturalis | reverse complement strand
CGGGCTGCAGGCGTGGGGACAGCGCTGGGCTGCTACTGGAACAGCCCGACGCGTGTTGTTGCGGGGACCCGGAGGGGTGTCACCAGCTGCTTTGGCAGGGTTGGAATAGGTGCCTCCGTCTCCCAGGGGTGAAACCAGGGCACCCCACGGACAGTCCACGGAAGAGCAGATACAGGACTAATGAACAGCAACAGAGGCAGTGGTTGCAAAGTCTCCTTGTGCGCTCTTTGGTTGCCTTTGCTGGGTCCCCAGGGACAGTCCCCAGCCTCATGAGAAGCACCTGGGAGTGCTGCAACCCCTCCAAAAGCTGGACAGCTCTAGGCTGTCACCCCTGGATAGGCAAAGAGCGGATGAATCTGTGCTTGCCCATGTCTCCCATGCAGAAGGGTGACAGGTGAATCTGTGAACGGCATCACTGGTAGAACTGGGCAACATACTGCTGTGGCCATCTGCAGGCCGTCTAGATGTGATAGGAGAAGCAGCATGACAAGTCCTGCAACCTGTCTGCTTTTACTGAACTGGTACTAAGAAAACTGGTTCAAAGTGCCAGAACAAATTGCAGGATGTATACACTGGGTATAAAGTTAATATTGGGCAAGATATACACACTAGGTATACATTTTTTATGGTGGTAAATATGCTTCTGTACCCTAGTTCAGTTAACTAAGACCAATTTTGCCCAGAAGACAAACACATAAGATGGATACAGTTAAGACAGGTATAATGGAGGAAAAAGTGTGTGTTCATTTGGCAGTGCTGAGGAGCAGGCCTATTGTCAGGAAAACAGATTTCTACCTGAATTTGGTTAATACACCTACCAAACACAGTCCATTCCTACACTTCAGGTCTCTTTAGAAATGACGAAAGCTCTCAGCTCTGTGTCACCATATGCAGGAGAGGCCAAAATGGCGTGCTGCTCTGTGCAATAGGTCTGCGAGTATATAATCCAACCAAAAAAGACACACACCTTGTCACTTGCTGAAAGAGCGCTGAGTTCTGAGCATGCTTTTTAATTCCCTCTTTTTTTCACGTAAGAGTAGAGAAAAGTTGAACAGATACCAACTTCCTTCCCTCCTGCATGCCTCCCATATCCATAGTACAAAGGCAGCGTCCTGTTTGCAGTGCTAGCTGTTCCGGCAATGCCTGCACACTGCCTTTGCTCCCCCAGCCCCACGCTTGCTAAATGCAGAGGGAACTATAGGGCCTGTGGGCAAGCAGCCACCCAGGTGAGACGAAACAGAGCCTTCCACTGGCTGAGCAAGCAGGGACTGTGCTCTGGTTGTCTCAGCTGGAGTCCATTTTTGGCATTTGTTCATTACATTTCCAGAAAGACATGCAGCTTCTGCTAGTACTGAACATTCAATTTGCAGTCACTGTGTGTCTGAGACAATAAATAATTGTGAAACCAAAGAACTTGGAGAAGACCACGCTACCATTTCTTAAACTGCTAATGAAAACATAGATGGAAAGGGGACACGACACTCATTTACACTGCTCTTCAGTGGAGAGAACAGTTGCTAAATTTGTTGTCTAGATGGGCCTGTAGCCATCTGAAGCAGTTTCTTGGATATCTGAATCTCTTTAAATCTCCTACTAAGCAATACAGGTTTGGAAAGGAGACCTGCAGGGTGCTGTCGGCCAGCAAGTATACCAGCAAGAATATGATTTTTTAAATTTTTCTCAACACATAGAAGATAAAAATTTTTCCATTATCAGCTCAGTAAATGATTGCTTCATAATGAAGAATCAAATACGACAATAATTGATCCAGAAGGGTACCATCCATGCTGTGAGGTGGGACCATTGATAACTATGTCCTGACAAAGTGTTACTAACATGTCCTTAACCCTCCCCAGCACGGAAGTTTCCACAGACTCCCTAGGCAGTCCTGGTAGTGTCTTCCATTCCTGCAGCAGCATGGCTTGCCTGATTAAGTTTTATGTATGATGGACTTGGGCAAATCACCCCTTTTTCTATGCAGAAGTCTCCTGAGTTTTTGAAGACTTTTATCACATCTTTCCTCCTTTGTCTTTTCTTTTTTAGGTATGACCTCCCCCCAACTTCTTTAACCCGCCTCCAAGGGTTATGCTTTCTAGCTTACTGATTGCTTCCCCCACGTTCACTCTGCTTCTACACCTTCTCAAGCAGCTCCTGTTTGTATGGAAGGACAGACCCAAAACTGAATCCAGACAACTGCTTCACACGTCATGCAAGCCTGTGGGATAAAGTCTGAATTACCACTGCCTCTTTTCCCACACTCTTAATGACTCTTTCTGTAAATTTCAGCATGTGTATGTATTTTTTCTTAAACAGAAAAGAAAATGAATTTCAAATGAAACTGTTTCTTTGGGAGCAGACCATAAACCTTCTAGTTAGACACATGGAAGTTGTTAAAACTAGTGGTTTTGAAGGAGTTGACCAGAAGGCTGTTATTTCACCTGGCATTACCAAGCCACTCGCTCAACATCTAGGACTTGATAGCCCTGATTTTATAAATGGTGAGCTTGAAGAGGGCTGCAGGAAATGAATGGACTGTTTTTGACAAGTTCAGTTATTGCAATGTCTCTGAGTCTTTTGTGGCTCACATTTCCATGGGATCCAGCATGCTGACTCTGTATTTTCCCATGTGTTTTACCTGCTTTTCGTGCCTTTGTGCTTTTTTTTGTGGCTTACTTCCTTAGCCCCAGTTAGGATCCCCATGAGTCTGCCCTACAATTAGGACAGAAATGGTTATAGTCATCTCTTCCTCTCTGATGCATGCTTGTTTCTCTGAAGCATCTGTATCTTATTTAAGGACATCAGCACTCTGACATAATTAAGTGAAGAAGGGATCTGTTTCAGGTCGAGGCTGCTAAGCAACATTTTCTGTAAAGAATGACGACGTAATTCTGTAGTATAGTTTTCAGCAGCAGTGCTGGTTTAAGATGTTTCTGGCCACACTGCCACCAGCTGCCCCTTCCTCACACCCCCAGCATATTATTTGTAAAGGGGTGGTGGCTGACTGCATGGGTGGATGAGAAGGAGCAACATGTAATGGGAAAGCAGTAACCTTTTTGGCAATGAAATCACATCATTACGAAAATGTAACATGCAGTTATGTGCTAGATACTCTGTAAACAGCTGCTGCTAGAGGCATTGAGTGATCATAGAATCATAGAATCACAGAATCATGGAATGGGTTGGGTTGGAAAGGACCTTAAAGGCCATCTAGTTCCAACCCCTCTGCGATGGGCAGGGACACCTCCCACTAGAGCAGGTTGCTCAAAGCCTCATCCAGCCTGGCCTTGAACACCTCCAGGGATGAGGCATCCTGATGACTGGAAAAGGGGAAATATAACCCCCATTTTTAAGAAAGGAAAAAAGGAAGACCTGGGGAACTACAGACCAGTCAGTCTCACCTTTGTGCCCAGCAAGATCATGGAGCAGATCCTCCTGGTGATTCTGCTGAAGCACATGGAAAATAAGGAGGTGATTGGTGACAAACAGCATGGCTTCACAAAGGGAAAAATCGTGCCTGACAAATTTAGTGGCCTTCTTCGATGGGGCTACAGCATTGGTGGATAAGGGAAGAGCAACTGACATCATCTACCTGGACTTTGTAAAGCATTCAACACTGTCCCACATGACATTCTTGTCTCTAAATTGGAGAGACATGGATTTGACAGTTGGACCACATCGTGGATAAGGAATTGGCTGCATTGTTGCACCCAAAGAGTTTGTGGTCAATGACTCAGTGTCCAAGTGGAGACCGGTGACAAGTGGCTTTCCTCAGGGGTCAGTACTGGGGCCGGTGATGTTCAACATCTTTCTGAGAGACATAGACAATAGGATTGAGTGCACCCTGAGCAAATTGATCTGTTCTTTCTCATTTATTTTTTCTTGTATGATTTATTTCAGTCCTGATCTCTTGTGGTTGGCATTTACTATAAACAATGTTGCTCTATTTGTGGGATTTTGTCCATTATTATGCTGTAATTTAACAAGATAAGCAATTTTCTGATACCCACATTAAGCAACCTACTGGGATCCTGAGCACTAGTGATCAGCACTCACCTTCAGAGTGAAAAGCCCAGCATCTTATTAAAAGTAGGTATTAATACATTGCATTATAGAAGGGGAATTGATTTTACTCCCCAGTCTTTTTCTATAGGTGTTTTAAAAGTCTCTTCTGGCAGTGATTTTTAGCACTATGTTGCTTACTGTTTTGATCTACTGAAGCTAGCTCATCAAATAGTGGAGAGCTCTGTTACGGTCTATGCCTGCTTCTGAATCAAGGTGCAGCAGAGGATTTTTCTTCACAGATGGCTGAGTAGTTATTTTGTGTTGGAAAGTGTAACTAAAGTAATCCTGATGGGGTGTCAAGAGAATGCACAAGCCCCTGCAGGCTCCTTCCTGAGGAGTCCTGCCTGCCCATGTGTACCAAGGTAAGCTGAGGCAGCCAGCTCCCAGCAGCAGTGTGCGGGGTGGGTGGCTGGCCAAGGGTGGCTGCAGGAAGCCACCCTGGCTGGGAGCACTGCCTGGGGTGCAGGGAAGTGACAGCCATTGAAAAGGGCTCTGGGGAACCTGGTAGCTACCGTAGTACAACGTCATACAGCAGAGATTTTTCACTCTCCATAAAGGGAAAGGTTCATCTAGTGTGTGTGTACGTGATGGAGGGATAAACAACAGAAAACTAGTAAGCTTGACCTGTAACATCTCAGTCTGGGGCTTTGCATTGAAATGTGGGGTTTGTTTTTCAGGACAGTTCTGAGAGCCAAGCTCACACATGCATGAACCATGAATGGGACCTTACAACCACATAACAGCAGGAAACAACAAAATATTTGCCAGGTTCCTACTTTGCCTATGCGGTTGCAGAGATTGTGTGTAAATGCAGATGTTTAATGTTGCGTATGCTTTTGAGTAAGAACAAGTGGGTATCACTAAAGAAAAGCATTCTGTGAGATCTATTTCTTCCTGGATGTTTATAAAGATACCCTCAGAATGGTCCTTAGTTCACAAATTGCTTCCTTTAGCAATTGGGGTTATTTGCTATCATTCAGTTAACTTTGGAAAATTCTCTTTAAATCCAGACCAACAAGCAAAAGAGACTTTATGAACATTTCATTATTTCTCTCCTTCAGGACCTAATGTTATCACAGTTACTTCTCTGTGAAGGTAGCTGGTAAGAGGAATAAGAATTAATATCTATTTTTAATTATGTTCTTGTGTCATGACACTTTGGTCAGACTGTTTTGAATTGGAATGAAGTGTCCCAACCTCAGTCAATGTTGTACTGCGTCCACAAAGGAAGAGTTCATGAAGATGTTTTTTTTGAAGGACAAATACATAACTGTTTCCAGTCAGTTTCTTAATGAGTATATTCAGAGCTCAATGCAAGAGACTGTGTTTCAGACTGCAGAAATACTTGACTGTAGCCCCATGATCTAATACCTGTGTGTACCAAGCACCTGTCTACTCATGTTCAGAAATGGGTTGCTGCAGTGCTTCTTAGTCACTGCTTCTCAGCCACTTGTGCTTTGTTGATGAACTCAGTGAGGTATCTGTTGGGGCCTTTTTAGCAAGGTGAATATTTTTGGATAGATTAAGATCCATGGGATGGTGACACTTGCTTTGCTGAGGTGCTTTTTAAGTATTTAGAATATGCCTTTTAAGTATTTAGTGTTACACGATGATTTTTCACTCTTGTAAAAAACTTCTCTAGGGGCTGAAGTGCTACCTCACTATGCTATACATTCAGCTTGGATAATGATTATGTAAGCTTCCCTGTTTGCTCACTTTTAGTCTTCCATTTCTCTCCCCCAACCCACTGGAGAGGAGTGAGTGAACAGCTGTGTGATGCTTATGCCAGCTGGGGTTAAACCACGACAGTTGTCCTGGCCCTAACTAATGCCTTCTGCATGAGGAATAACAGAAAATTTAGTTGTACTTTCATGTTCATGCTTGTGCCTCTTTTTCCCCACCTTGGAGTGTCCTGTGATATCATTCCACAGTAAGTTCCCCTGGCAGTGATGATGATGTAAGCTCTCTCTTCCCTGTTGTTAGTACCCATCTTATGCTATAACGCACTGTGTACTTGGGTCTTTTTGCAGCTACGCTGAGGAATCCCGGAGACTTAAGGCTGATCTACGAAGCTTTCTATGAAGTTCAGAATATGCCTAAAGTTCAGTACCTTCAGTCATAATGGCCAACACAAATTCAGTCACCAATCACCTGGGTTTTTTACTGCTAGTGTGGGGGAAATCCTTGCACAGAAGTGGAGAGTACTGCAGTGAGGGTAGGGAGTGCACCCAGTTGCTCATCACCTAGTCCGTGTGTCCCAGCAAGCTCAGGGTTTACCTGCTCCAGTGCTAGTCCTGTCAACCAGAGGGGTTTAGCCAAGGGATTATACCAAAGGATTTGGGTCAACACTCCCATTAGAGGAGGCAGAGTCCTTCAGTGCACTGAGCTGTGACGCCTTCCCTGTTTGAGGAAGGATACCTGATTTATTAACTGTGATTACTCTCTGAAAATTGAAATGTGCACAAAGAGTCCTGAAGGGAATGGCGATTTTGTGAGCTGAGTATTTGTCCATGATGCTGAGAAGAACACTTTACTTTGGTGATTAAATGAGAAGTAATACCCTGAGATATGAAGAGCTGTGTCCATTTACATCAACAGTGAACATGTCCCTGTTTTGTCAATGACTGTGCACCTCTGCATGGCAGATCTTCAGTTCAGATGCTGATGTCCTCTCTAGATTTGGCAGTACTTTTGGGTTCCTTTTTAAGTACAGAAAAAGTGAGGTTCTACTCTTACTCCAGATTCTGCCTAAAGTGAAATTCTATGCTGATGTCTGCTAGTTCCTAATCCAGGGACCGTCTCAATCAATTGTCAGCAAGGGTAATTTCCCTCATATAATCTTGCCGCAATTCAACTGGCCAAGACCAGGATGTGTTTCTGAATTCCTAGCCTGACCAACTTCAGTAATTTTGCTCCTTGGTTTGCTTCCTGGCACAGCCTGGATATGTGAAATTTATCCTCCTGGCAGTCCATGCATTCTCCTGCTGATTGCAAACACAGGAATGAATATTAATAACAGAATCCAGCTCCTAGGATCACAGCCATCAAACAAGCAGACAGAACCAGTCACTACTGGCTTACCTTTCAGCTCTCTCTGTATTGTTAGGATTACTCTTAAAGCTGGATAGAAGGTGAAAATAGATATTTTTCAAGAAAGAAAAAAATCTCTGCCCTTCCAGTACCCAACACTGCTGCACATCTGGCCACCATCTTCCACTGCTTTTGCTTATGGGTCTCCAAACTGGATGAAGGACATAGCAGCCTAGTAGATAAGCTAAGAAGAAAAAAGTTAAAAAGCACAGTGCAGGTCACTTCAAGAGAGAACCTCCCCAGTCAGAAAGGCTGCCTGTGTCATGATATTTAAACAGATGTTTAGTGCAGAGTAGTCAATGCAGTTCATGTCTTTAAATAGAGAATGATAACTAAATAATAATATTCATTAATTTAATGATTGGGATTTTCAAGCCTTCTACCAGTCTGACATGCATTTTGTTGTAAGTAATAACTAGTTTGTAGAGGCTAATTAGTATTCCACTCTTTTCTCCCCTCCCCAATACTCTTTTCTGAGACACTTGATTTTTTTATCATCATCATCATCACATCACCTTCAGCTCTGGAGAAAGAAGGGTTTTGAGGGGTGTGGTTGTTGAGGAATTAATAATAAATAGGGCTCTTTTGAATGAGATAGGGCAATGAGATGGTGTTTGAAATGAAGAGGAGAGAAAGCCAAGGGTCCTGAAAGGAAAATTAACTTATGAGGTCAGAAATTTAAGACTGTTTCAGTCAGAAGGAAGATTTACAGAGAGGGGTAAATCCAGGAACAAACAGCCTGGTAATGCTATAAAATATTAAGATTCAGGTGTTGGTTCAGAAGACAAATGTGATGTAAGCAGTGTATAATCCAGAGTCAGGACAAATTATATTTGAGAGGAACTTGTTTATTTTACTCAATGGTCTTGCACTCCCCCTCATCTGCAGCACATCCTAAGGAGAAAATCTGCTTCCCTCCCCTGGGTGTATTGACTCATGCTGCTTTCCCAGCATCCAAGCTGTCTTCACAGGGACGAGTGATAAGCCCGATGAATTTTACAGAAATGCCAATTGCAGATTTCTCAGCATAGGACCAACTGCACCCTAATACACCTTAAGATTTTGAGAGGAGAATGGTCAAGAGGGGCATGTGAGAACACCAGGTATTGAGATACCATCTCCAGCCTTCAAACTGGAGCAGACAAACACCCTCAGGTAAGGAAATGCACAGGTCGGAGATCCAACTTCTGCCAGCCTCTTCCATCCTTTTGACTCCATCAAGGGGGCCAAGATGGCTGAAAAATCCTTCCTTCTGTTTGTAGTAGACATTTCTGGGCCACGTCCACAATTTCTTGTAAATTTATAACTGTGTACGTGCCAAGAGACCAGGGACGGTATGAAAGCCATAACAATATTTTTAGAAAGGTAAGTGAAATGACCCGAGTAATTTTAGGTCAATCTTGCATTGATTTGTGGACAAAAGATGGAGTGGTTGAAAGATTGAAGTAGAATTAATGTCAGTCAATAGGGCTGGAAAGAGAACAGGTCTTGTCAAATGTACTTAATTTAATTTCTTGAGATCACAGGTTTGGTTGATAAAAGCATAGTGGTTTTCTTGGGCTTCGTTTTTCTGGACACATGCCAGTCCACTGTATTGTTTCCACAGCCTTGGCCATTGTCTGCTTTATGATTTTGAGGAGATTACAGGTGTTGCCCCTCGTTTGATGGCCTTTATTTGCAGCTGCCTGACCCTTGGCATGCAGCTAACCAGGCAGCCTTGCCTGTAAGTCACAGATGCCTTCTCTGAGAACTCCGGCTAGCTGAGTGACCTTTTGGAGTACAGAAATTATCACTGTGTCTGCAGCATAGATATATTTTTTCCTTAGTGACTATTCTTCATGAAATTGCCGCATTCTTCTGTCATCTTGTGTGGATGCAGTTACTCATGTAGGTTGTTCTGGTGGCTTCTTAAACTCTTAGGTGCTCTGACATTGAAATGGATGGTGAAAATGGGTGGGGTTAGGAAAGCACCACAAGAATGTTTTGAAGTCTGATCAATAGTCCTACAAAGGGAGATTTAGCAGCTTGGTCTCTCACTCTTATGACACAAAAGTGCTCATTGGAGTATAGTATCTACTCATTGTATTCTTGTAATCTATTAAACAAAATCATAATATCAAATATGGTTTGCGTTATAAAATTATCATAATGAAATTGTGCACTCTCCTGACTACAGTGAATGCAGACACATCTTGCAAGATTGAGTATTAATCAAAATGAGAAAATGCAGGCCGTGAGCAATCCTATCAAGGACTAAGACAAATGGCCAGTAATTTGGGAGGCTTATGTCAGTTGACTGATGTCTTTCTCCAGGATAGATGTAGATTGGTACCAATTTTTGGGCTTCTGGCAGAAAGTACTTAGTGTAATTTCATAGCTTGTGCTGTTTTGGCTTCAATACACTTATGAACCAACCAAACCTGCAGCAGGAAGCACCTATCATTAATTACAGAAGTACTTGTCTTGACAGGTCTGATTCTTGACTGAAATTCCTGAGCTCATACTAAGATATACACTGTGCTAGATCCTCAGCTGTTAAGGATTTATTTAGCGCCATTGACTTAGGTGGGACTACAGTCATTACACTAGTTTAGTTTTGCTTATAAGAATGCCAATCAAAGAAAGTCAAGCACTTGAAATTAACTTATCTCTGGTATCTGTACTGAGCATCAAATGGGAAATTTTTATCAAAGCAGACATATCATCACTTGGGAACAAACAGAATTCTTGTCTTGGCTCTGACTTCCGTAAACTTTTCACTTACTGTTTCATAAAATGTCTGACTGGATTCATTTGCCATAGTGCCCCTGTAATTCAATGTTCAAATCCAAACATGACAAAAGGGAAACAAATAATGTACCCTTTTTTATGCCCTAAACCTCCAAGGCATTTTTTTAACCACTACTTTGACTATACATACTGCTTCAGTATAGAATAAAACTAAAAGTATACAAACACAGACAGGTATTCTGTCAGCTCTACAAGGCCAGTATTTGACACAGCCAGAGGAGTACAATCAAGTACAAAATCCAACCAGTTGAAAAGATAATCCTTTTGGAAATGCAACTTGCAATAACTATCTAGGGCATGAAAAGTGCTGTATTCCAGTGAGATTCCCACAGAGATACTAAGCTGAAATGAAGATTCACTGTGGTTTTTAAGGCAGTGAGAGTTAAGCACATGCTTGAAAGTCTTGGTCACTGCAAATTTACTTGAAAACTTACCTGAACAGAAATAGACAATGGAAGCAGGGACCTATAAGAAACCTGCTGGTATTACCTCCATAGCAAAATGTATTCTATGAAAAAAAAATAAACCTGCTATCCCTCTCTCTGCTCAGCATCTCTAAATCCTTCCTTATTTTTACCTCCTGTATTCTGATATTGCAGCAATAAAACAACAGATAGCCAAGTGTCTTGGGTCAGGGCCACCACCACGCGGTCGCACCCCCCCCCTCCCCTCCTGCCTGCCTTTCCCCATCCTGGTAAGATGGGGAAGGATAAGAAAAGTGGAACCTCATGAGTTGAGATAACGATGGATTTTTAATAGTACAACGTGAGGGAAAAAAGGAAGGAGAATATAATAAGACAAGATATAGAATACAAAGAAAACACTGATACAATGAAATCCTCACCACCAAGAGCTTCACAAAAGAGAGCCCCTCTCCCGGCTAGCTCCCCCTTATATCCTGGGCATGGTATCGAATATCCCTTTGGCTATGCCCACCTCCCAGCTTCCGTGAAGAATTAAACCTATCCCAGCTGAACCCAGGACACCAAATCTGTTTAATAAATAGTAGTCTCACTTTCTTATCTATATTGAGTAGATATGCAAGATGTCTAGTAATTTCTTTAAATAAAAAAAACCTCAGATTTAGAATATTCTGCATAGTTACACTGTCATAAAATTTGCTAGTAGTTTACTGTAAAAAAGATAAAATTAGATACTTTTAAGATCATCAAGGCTATTATTACTACTTAATCTTGCAAGATGTGTCTGCATTCACTGTAGTCAGGAGAGTGCACAATTTAATTATGATAATTTTATAACGCAAACCATATTTTGTATCTGAGCATTTTTTTGTGAATAGTTATAATATCTGCTTATTCACTTCAGTGTCTGTGTTTATAGAGAGAAGAGGACACCAGAGATATAAAAGACTTATCATTCTCCACCCGCCTGTGGCAGGGGGTTGGAACTTGATGGACTTTAAGGTCCTTTCCAACCCACACCATTCTATGATTCTATGAAAAAAGTGATTGGGCATGACTTCTCCTGTGCTCCCTTCCCTTGCAAATACACTTGCCTGTTTGTCACAGCTGGCACTTCTGGTCTTTTGGCCAGTCACTTCAATGCTTACCTCAGAGATAGGTTTTCTTTCTCCAAAGCTGTTAAAAGAACTTGCAGTAGTCAGTGACCTACAGCTGTATCTCAGCCAGATTCCCAATGAACAGCCCGGAGAAAACAAGCCACTGGGAAGATCTCTGCTGAGCTCATAAGGCTTTGGGTCCAGTCTTTAGTGAGAGGATAGCAAGAAAAGCAAAATTACATCTTAGTTCTAATTTTGAGCAAAGAAAGCAGGTAATTAGGTCATGCCAGTCAGCTATCTGATGGGAATTGCTTTTTCATGCTATATGGAGTTTCATATAGCATTTTGTATAGGTGGACATGCACAATTCATGAGCAGCTGAAACAAATGAAGACAAGGTTTAGCAAACAAAAAGAAGACGTTGAAATATAAAAGCCTATTATACAGGAATAACTGAAAAATAATGAAAGAACAACATAGTAACAGAAGCAGCCATTCCCTGCTATTAATCGTGGCTGTAGTCTTGAATATTAATAAACCCAAATAACTGCACCTGTTAATTTAGACTCCACCTTTGAGAAAGGGATTTCTGTCATCAAAGACAAAATCAGTTTTCATCTGTAATTCCTTGGTTGGTCTGGGGAGCTATCTCAGTCCACATTTCAGTCTTTCCTCTGCTTTGCCAACTTGATCAGATGTGACTGATGGCCCCTGTCCAAGATGGTAGGGTGGAATCAGTGAGACAATAACCGATGAAGCCCGCTTTGGGGTTCCTAGATTTCTACCTGATGGTTGTGAAACATGTATTGGTTTGCCAGAACTTGGGTTATAAATGTAGTATTAGAGGACAAAAGAGAAAGAGAATGGGCTGTGAAAATCTGAACTTTCCAAAAACATCCCATCACAGCAGAGGCAGGGAAGGAATGGTACCGTGGATTTTGAGAACCACCCATGTAGATTGCTGCAGAGCTCAGAATCCTCAGGGAGAAATGAAGGGCAAACAAATAGCCCCACTTCAGGAGAGGCCAAATAGCTCCTGAGTCAGTGTGCATCTGTGAGGAGCAGCTCAGGTAAGCAGGAGCCTATCTTAGGCTCCGCCTAAAAAATATTTGTGATAAATGATACCAGAACTGTGACAAATAAAACACCAATGCTCCATGGACAGCCCACAGTTCTGAACACGTCAAGCTCTGAATTTTGGT
The DNA here is from genome assembly GCF_000699245.1 of Pterocles gutturalis. NCBI lineage: Eukaryota > Metazoa > Chordata > Aves > Pterocliformes > Pteroclidae > Pterocles > Pterocles gutturalis. The sequence goes on along the minus strand of NW_010147480.1, from coordinate 7,226 downwards.
AGATCCAAAACCAGCCCACCTTATTCCATTGCCTGCTATATGTAGACAAGATTCATATTTATGGTTAGAGGCTCATTTAACTTATAATTTCATGGGCATCAAATAGGTCCCTTGGAACATATCTTTCATTTCAAAGAGTGAGCCTTTAGAGCCGTGAAGAAAATAAAAGTCTAAAGAAAAACCATGAGCTGAAAGCAATCTTTCTGGCCCTCCAGAGAACTGAAACAATTGTAGTGAGAAGTGTCAAGTGCTACATCCATCTCAACAGATAAGAACTGTAACCTAAAAATGAATGTTTAAATCTCCTCTACTACAAGCCAATCACTTCAATGGGAAAGTCTCATTCATCTCCAGGCAAAAACTTCCCAGATACTAAACTCTCAATTTCTTTCCCCAAACAACTGCTCCAGATCAGCTGTTAAATATTAAAACAGAGATCTTCAGGGAGCTGCCTGTCAAAAATGTGTGGACAGAGCAAAGCCAGAGTAATTGAGCAGGGACACTGTGCTACGAGCTGAACAGCCCAGGTGATGAGCACTGCCTGATATCTCCACCAGTCAAAGCACCAGCCATGTTTTTAAAGTATTTTCCTCCCTCGTAAATTTGTTGTTATCATTCACACTGTTTCCCCCAAACATGAGATCCTGAAACAGGATCTAAATATTAACGTTGGCATATAAGTTCCTAAAATATCCTACCGTGGAAGCATAGCCAGCCACAGAAACTTTTCAGGGTCTGGCCCCTGCCCCTCAGTCTTGATTCACAGGGGCTCTCCCTTCTCACACGAGCAATCCCGTTCAGCTGACAAAAAAGAATGCCAGTTTAATACTAAATACTTGCTACTTCTTAAAGGTTGGTGTGTTTTTTTTTTGTTTTGTTTTGTTTTTTTGTTTTTACATAAAATCTTGCTTTATGGCTATTTTCAAAGATACTACTTCAGTAAATGGACCAAAACAAACATGTCACATTTTGGACTGTTTTATAAGTGTTTATTTTTGTAACTCTCTTCTGCTGATGTTTTCTTGATTTGTGCTGTAACTTAGATATAAATGTAGCAGTGCTGAGGCAGTACAATACAGGACAGGTGATCAACAAAGCCTAGAAATATTTTAATATATTTTTTGCACTGTGAAATGTGATAGCATGGAAATCTGTGTCCTAAAATTATTTTCTGAATGTCTCTGTGCTTTTTTATATTTTGATAGCTAGTATGCTACTAAACATTTTCTGAAGAATACTTTCTTAACATTCTATATTCTATATTAATAACCTGTATAGGAATATTCTTATGAATATTTTCTTAAACCTCTCAGCTTTAGGTAGAGAAACACAAGAGGGCACTTCAGTCCATTTATTTATTCAAGCTGGTATCAAGGAGAATCCTTTCCACTACTCTGACCTCTTAAAGAGTTAATTCAATGAGAAGGCATTTCATACACTTTTCTTTCTTGCCTAACAGAATGAAACCACAGAACATTTGTAAAACCACCAGAGGTGGTGAGCTGGGCAAAGGAATGACAAGAGACAGAACTGGGAAGAAAATGCATGCTGTTCCTTGGGGATGGAAGTTGCCTCTTGTTAAACAACTGGTGATTGTGCCTATTTGAGCTGTGGCCTGGAACACTGGGGTTAAGCATGGGTAGTTACAGGCAAAGTGTAGAAAATGCCTTAGGAAAGGGTTTAGAAGATGACGTTACTGATTAGGTGACTTGCTTCTCTTTAGGTCAAAATCAGGCTGGGAGCACTAAACTTCTGGAAATGTAAGCACATGAAGCATAAAACCAAGGCTTTTTTCATGCCTTTTTAATAAAACTTTCCTTAGGCACACAGCTGAAGCTGGAGGTCCAGTAGCAGTGGAAGTTCTCCTTACCTTCCGCATTGGACAGTGATTATGCAAATGAGGTTATTCTGGTGAGTGTGGCTATATGGAGCTGCAAAACAGCTGCTATATTAATCAGTTGATGTCTAAAGACAAAAATAAAAATAATCTCCGGGAGACAGTGCAAGGATAATAGCAGTGAACACAGACACCAAGATTTTAATTTTGCTGTCTGTAATCATAGAATCATAGCATCATAGAAAGGTTTGGGCTGGTAGGGAATTTAAAGACCATATTGTTCCAAACCTCCTGCCATGGGCAGGGACACCTCCCACTAGACCAGGTTGCTCAAAGCCTCATCCAACCTGGCCTTGAACATCTCCGGGGATGGAGCATCCACAGCTTCCCTGGGCAACCTGTTCCAGTGCTTCACCACCCTCAGAGTAAAGAATTACTTCCTAATATCTCACCTAAATATACCCTCTTTCAGCTTAAAACCATTACTTCTCATCCTATCACTATACTCCCTGATCAAGAATGCCTCCCCATCTTTCCTGTAGGCCCCCTTTAAGTACTGGAAGGCTGCTATAAGGTTTTCCTGGAGCCCTCTCTTCTCCAGGCTGAGCAACCCCAACTCCTCAGCCTGACCTCATATGGGAGGTGCTCCAACCCTCTGACCATCTTCATGGTCCTCCTCTGGATTCGCTCCATCAGGTCCATGTCTTTCCTGTGCTGAGGACTCCAGAGCTGGATGCAGTACTCCAGGTGGGGTCTCATGAGAGCAGAACAGAGGGGAAGAATCCCCTCCCTTGACCTGCTGCTAATGCTTCTTTTGATGTAGCCCAGGACACGGTTGGCTTTCTGGGATGCAAGCGCACATTGCTGGGTCATGTTGAGCTTCTTATCTATCAACACCCCCAAGTCCTTCTCCTCAGGGCTGCTCTCATTCCATTCTTTTTCCAGCCTGTATTTGTGCTTAAGATTGCCTTGACCCATGTGCAGGATCTTGCACTTGGCTTTGTTGAACTTCCATGAGGTTGGGATGGGCCCACCTCTCCAGCCTGTCAAGGTCCCTCTGGATGGTATCCCTTCCCTCTGGCATGTCGACTGCTCCACGCAGCTTGGTGTCATCAGCAAACTTGCTGAGGGTGCACTCGATCCCACTGTCCAAGTCTCCAACAAAGATGTTAAACAACACCTGTCTCAGTATCGACCCCTCTGGAATGCTACTAGTTACTGGTCTCCACTTGGACATTGAGCCGTTGACCACAACTCTTTGAGTGTAACCATCTAGCCAATTCTTTATCCACTGAGTGGTCCTTATCCACCCAATCAGATACTGTTAGCAGCACCAGAAGCAAAAATAATCCTTTAACCCTCCAGCAAAATTTATTGTTCTTCAATTCAGTGGATTTAACTTTTTTTTCCTCTTTAAAATCCCTATTTTCAGCCTTTATTATTTTGGAGCAAAAAAGGCATGTCCCAGGCTCCCCGCAGTTCAGTTGTCCTTCATTATGTTTCTGTCTTGCCAGGAATGTTTTGCTGGTAGTGATATACCTGAGGCCCCATTCTTTCCCAGTCTCACTACAAAAACATGCTTTTCAAGCACTGTAAGTATTTAGTTTTATAGCTACCTGCCACAATGTGTTGCATGCCTTATTAGGTCACGTTAATGAAGGGTTAGGTCATCTATCTCAAATACCCCTGTGCTTCTGCCTCACACAGTTTGGGTGCATTTCTGTCTGGATAATAGCAGTCACTCTTTGTAGACATATTACTGTTTCTGAATTTGGTTAGATTTATTGACCAGGAAGCACTGAGTGTCTGTAGAAGAATTTCACATTTTCTGGGTGCTCCTCAAGACCTACCACACTGACAAAGGAGTCTTCTGAGAAGCAGAAAGGAAAACAATTTGACAGGAGCTCAAAGGAACTGGAGGCTAAACTGCATAGGATGCAGTGGATTGCCTCTCATCAGTCCTCACTGGTATTGGTAGTTGCATGTTAATGAGTGAACAAAATTGAAAGTGACATAACACATGCTCTTACTAGTTTAGATTCCCTAAAAATCTACTTACCTAATTTATTGGACAGTGTGGATGATATATCTTTAATATGAGTCTATCCATTGACAAGCTTGTTTCTTTAGTTCAAGCTGCAGATACATATGAAAGGACTGTTTGAGTGATAAAGTTTGCCAGTTCAATTCCTCATGTCAGTTGGGTTAGAGTTACATCATATATCACAGCAGCAATATGACATGTAGTGTAAATGGTTGAAGAATCCCTTGAATATTAAGCAGTGCATAGTAAAGTCAAAGGGATCCAGAAACCAAAGTAAAAAGACCTAATTTATTCCTCATTGCACAGCAAATCTAAAATAGATGCATACATGCTAGGCACCAAGGAATAGTTTTCTTAAAAATGAAAGATTCAGAGATGAGTTGTTATTAATTGTTTGGAGTATTAAACTCTCATATGGAACAAACCATCTCTCACTGTAATTATAACCATCTGTAGAAAAGATGCTAGATTACAAAAGTGCACAATTTCTTAGGCACAATATTGACCTGATAAATTATTTTTAGCCTGTGAGATTCAGTCTAGTTATATTTATACTTATTCATATATTTATATTATGTTACAGACAAACTTTGTAATGGAGCCCCACTAAGATGATCAATTCACACCTGGAAGGGAAGAGCTTTTAAACACGCATTATTGAAATTTATTAGAGTGCTCATGGTGCACAAGGTGTTTTTTGAAGCATGCTGCACTTGGCTGAGAATCTTCGATTAGTGCTAGTAAGCTAATTGGAATTGAGTTGCCAAAGCCAAAGACAGGGGCATGACCCTGTAGCTTGAAGTTACAGGCAGGGTGGTTTATGTTACTATGACAAATTTCTTAGTGTTCTGTTAGGATGAAAACTAGCTAGCATACTAAAAATGCTGTTGAGCTACTGTATATATGATACAGTAGTATACACTGTACGTATATTATAGACAAAGAAAGTATGGTGATGTATGTATATGCTATATATAACATAATATTTTAGCTGTAAAGCCATTGTGCTATTTTGGTGTCAGACAGAAAATAAAAACCCAAAACATTTTGTAAAGTGATCCTTTGGGTGTTAATGGCCTTTGTAATTGAACACATTCTTTTGGCTTAACCTTGGTCTTCTCTGCACAACTATAGGGGAATAACAGAAGATGTGAATTTGGGAAGATACTGTCATAGCAGGGTGTATGCAAGTATTGTATTAACAGCAGACATATGCCTGAAAGTATTCACATTTTCATGCTCGTTAAAGAATGGCTGGTATGTATTAGTTACTAAAATTTTCTTAATTTATGTTGCAAAATAAGGCATAAAAGATTAAATGGGCAAAAGACTAATTTAGCTCATTATAAAAATGTATCTATGAAGAGTAGAACTGGTAAATCACTGGCAAAACTTTTGTATTTAGCTAAAGCCTGGTTTCCATATTCTTCTGAGAAGTGGGTGGGGATGCTTTTATCCATCCTTTACAGGTAGATGGGGCTCTCATTCATTCAAACCATTCACGCTTTGACATCTAAGTCATGGGGGATGTGGAAGTGATTGGGGCAATGCCTGCTGATGCCTACATTTGCAGTTTGTGCAGATTTGTGCTTTTCTGTGCCTCTGCTGCCCTGTCAGGCGAACTCTCTCTGTCTTTCCCTTGTCCTGTCCCCAAGACTTTCACAGCTACTCTGCAGGTAAGAGAACTTGAGGCCATTATACTCTTTGCATTGCTGTGATGACACAGTTTTATAGGTGGGCAGGGGACATGCTACAGGCACCCCTCTGTTTTGCCTTGTGCTTATCTCTGGTTTGCTCTTGCTTGCCCTTTCCAGTAGTCAAAAACCTGCAGGTTCACTATAGGGAGACTTACTGAAATTTCAGAGAAAGCTGGAGAGCACAAAAGGCCAGGAGGAAACAGGGCTGGCAATTGTGAAAATGTAATTTATTTCTCTGACTCTGTCACCAGCTAGCTGTGTAACCTTGAGGAGGTTGTTTTTATCACAGCCTCTGAGAAAAGAAGTGAAGAGGACTGTAAAACTGCTGGCTCAAGAGATGAGACAGCGTAAGCCCTTCTGCAGAGGTAATATGATTGTTATCACTAAACTCTTTGGGCAGAGCAGACATCCCCATCGATTGCTGGAATTGGGAGTGGGAAGCAATGGTCTCAGAGCAGGGCTCATGTTGATTAATTGCAGCTTGCAGCAGTGCAGCCCTGTGCCAGAGGAGTTCCATGGCGTGGTGACCTGTGGTGCATGGCTTCCCTCACTGGCAAGGACACAGAGCAGCGGGCTTGTGGGAGCAAGGGGTGCTGCATTTAATTATGTCCAGGCTGAGTGCCAGAAAGTAATAGGATTAAAAAGTAAACTCATTGATGTGTACTGATATTGAAAGAGCTTTGTCACACCACATCTGAGTTACCTGACTTGACAGAAGTGCCAGAGGCAACAAGCTGGGCATTTTTGTGAACACTTTCTTCCTTTGCCTTACTATATATGAACCTCTGCAAGCTACAGTAGCGTGGTGTTTTGCTGCTACATTGCACTTTCACATGGACGTCCCTGAGCACAGATGAATATTAAGACAGGTATTGCTTTTTTCTGAGTTGTCTCCCTGCAAGACCTGGGAAGCTGGGGACTTGCCTCTGCATGCCCCTGCGTGCCCCTGCAGCTGTGCCCCTACTCTGTGTGCCTTTTCGTGCTGACACAGCAAGGAGGAGAGGTTTGCTTCCTCTGGAGAAAAGCCGTACCCTTAGCAGCTTGGCACACTTGTATAGGATTCCCTAGAAGACTGAATTTGGGTGGAAAGATAAGACGACACTGACATTAGCTTTCAGTTAACAAAATCAAAGGGCTCATACATGGTCTTGGTAGCAAGGCCATATGAATGAATTCAAGTACCAGTACATTTGAGCTACGCATCTTTTAAAACCCAGAGGAGGAATGAAAAACATGAGGGTCTTTCTCTGTACCCCAGGAAAGCCACCCGGGTTGTTTCAGCCACTTTGGCTGAGGAGGGAGCCCCTGTGCCTGGCCTTCCCCTCTGGGGGGAAGTTTAACCCAAGTTGTAAAGGTTTTTAATGGGCTTGTGGTCTTGGCTCACAGGCTGCGTGTGGTGTGGTTGGGTGAAGTCAGCTGGGGAAAGGTGTCGGTGTGGGGGAAACTGAGGGGCATGGGTGTGCTGGGGCAGCGTGCTCCCCCAGACTTCTGGGAGGGGAGGAGAGGGAGAAAATGTCAGTGTTTTCCCTGTGGAGAGGGATGGGTACTTCAGCAATTGCCACTGGACAGTCAGGGTCAGCCCCTTGAAAACAGAGACAGCCATTTTGCTGGTTAATGAGCTGTTTCCATTGTACTCTATATACTGTCT
>NW_010147479.1:0-2809 GCF_000699245.1 Pterocles gutturalis | reverse complement strand
CTCACCAGAGTGGAGCAGAGGGGGAGAATACCCTCCCTGGACCTGCCGGTCACGCTGCTGGTGATGCCGCCCAGGACACGGGGGGTTTCTGGGCTGCCAGTGCACATTGCTGGGTCATGCTTTTAATACACAATTGCCCAAGTTATCCCTTTAGTAACACTGAGGTGAGCAAGAGCTGATGAGCTCAGCCTGGTGTTTGCTTCGGCACACTGCTCTGAACCGATCCCTGTGCCGTTTCCGTCTGGTTCCTCCAACCCACTGGTGAAGGAGGTCCAGTCTGTGCAGGGTTAGTGCTGGAGCATTGGGCTGGAGGGGCTTGCAGGCTTTCTACAGCTTTATGTGTCCTCATGGAAAGCTTGAGAAGATGAACGGATCGTTTCTCTTGCAAGTGCTTATTAAAAATGTGGAATGGCCGATGATTGCCTACCAACCATCCAATTACTATTGCTGCCTGCAACGCAGAGGGATGGCGAGAGCGTCTCCCAGCCAGGCACAGCGCGAATCAAAGAAACTCAAATTCTCTTATTTCTGCGGGGTCAGAGCTTCTGGCTGAGGACTAGTGGTGCTGGATGGACTTCTCCTCCTCCAACACGAGGGACTGTCAGTGCTCAGAAGCTGAATAAATGAGCAAATCCAGATTGGAAAAGAGGCAGAAGCCTGTTAGATCTTGAATATAGATATCAGAGTATCTTGGTAGATACTGTGTGAGTTTCAGCTGCTTTTCCTTAATGAAGAACCTGTACCGGAGCCAGGGGGGAGCCCTGCCATGCCCTCTGCTCGTGCATGGAGGGGAGCTGGGGTTTTGTGATTTGTTTCTGCCCTAGGGATTCTCCATTTCTTTGGCCAGGCCTCTCTCACCGTGATGTTACAGCTCAGGAGGTCGCTGCTGTGCCAGGCGAGGGCACTGGTTTGCCAAGTGAGTGTCTGGTCTTGGGCAATGGTCCACCCTAGAAGTGCAGGTCTCCATTGGCACACGTGGCAGCTGTGCAAGGCTTTCCTCTCAGGGGGAAGAGGAGATTAACCTGGGCCTGGAGCGTGGGGTTTGATTGCTTCTGTAGTGTCGTTAGTCTGCAAAACCACAGATGTTACAGGTTGCTGGGAGGGTGCAAGCTTGCTGGAACAGAAGCATCAGAGAGGTGTACAAACCCACACACGGGATCAGCAGCAGAGACAGGATTAGAGCAGAAATCTCCCCAATTTTTTCCTCACTCTGTTATCCTACAAGTGCTAATAGTGACAGAGGAAGAACAACTGAAAGCCAACTACAGGATGCAGACGGTGCTCGTTGCCATGTGCACAGTGGACACTGCTGACGGGAGTCACCAACAGCCTGTCGAGGTTTAACCCCAGCTGGCAACAAAGCACCACGCAGCCGCTCACTCACTCCCCTGGGTGGAATGGGGGAGAGAATCAGAAGGGTAAAAGTGAGAAAACTTGTGGGTTGAGGTAAAGACAGTTTAATATGTAAAGCAAAAGCCATGAACACAAGGAAAGCAAAACAAGGAATCCATGCACCGCTCCCCATGGGCAGGCAGGTGTCCAGCATCCCTGCAACAGCAAGGCTCCGTCACACCTAACGGTTACTTGGGAAGAGAAATGCTCTCCAAATGTCCCCCCTTCCTTCTTCTTCCCCCAGATTTATATGCTGAGCATGATGTCATATGGTATGGAATAGCCCTTTGGTCAGTTGGGGTCAGCTGTCCCAGCCCCCTCCCAACTTCTTGTGCACCCCCAGCCTGCTCACTGGTGGGGTGCTGGGAGAAGCAGAAAAGACCTTGACTCTGTGTAAGTGCTTTCCTACCCATTGTAGCTGCATCATGTCAACCCAACAAGAAAGAGCCCCCTCCAAGGGCTCCACGCTTGGGCTCTGGTCACCCTAAAGGGAGGCTGCAGCCCAAAATGCTGGAGGTGGGCTGGTTTAAAACACCACGTGGATACTGCCACAGTGTCACTGCTGCTGGGAAGGGCCCTGGTTCCACACATGGTCCTCTCTGATGGTGTTGCCCAGGAGGAGCTGGGGGGATGCAGGGCTGACTTTTCAATTGAACGTTGCCCAGCCTGGCCACATCCCCCTCTCTGTATTTGACCACGCACACCCCAAAGTTTCAGGCACTTTTCCCAGGTCTGCTAACAGTTCTTGGCAAAGAGCTGGCTCCCACCACCGGCTCGCTGCAGTTTTTACATCTGCAGATTTCTGTTTTTACAGCCGTGCAGACGTTGCACGGTGCTGCACTTGTATCAATTCTGGAGGTGGTCATTAGTTGCAGTTGCTTGGAGAAGGCTGCTGAGCTCAGCACTATCAGATTTATTATATGGTCAAGCTCATAAAACAAGCTCTAAACTCGGATACCTTAACTCGGCTCCTCCATTTGTCAGACGGTTAAATCCATGCGGAGATCGTGGTCCTCCACCGTGTAACGGCGCAGTCAATCCTGCCGCGGAGCTGGGAGGGATGGGCAACCCCTCCACCTGCAGCGCTTAATGGCCCTTCTTCAAAATCATCCTCCGCGACAGCCCTGGGGACTCTAACCTGGGCTCGTGGGAAGTGTCCCTGCCCTTGCAGGGGATCGGAACTGGATGATCTTTAAGGTCCCTTCCAACCCAAGCCCTTCTATAATTCTATTATATACTTATTTTAGCTTTAATAATTCCTGCAAAAATTATTTAAGGAGCTTTTGCTATAGCTGGAACTTTCTCTAGGGTCAGATGACTTGTGCAGCTTGTCTGAGCGGTGCAGCAGTCAGATGGCTGCTTGTCCTGTCATTTGGGGTTTATTTTAGTTAAATTATTAACAACTTATTTGCTGGAC
>NW_010147478.1:0-4462 GCF_000699245.1 Pterocles gutturalis | reverse complement strand
AGTGTTTCTTGTGATTTTAAGAGTTTTTTAAAATCTTATAGAGGTCTTTTAAAAATTATGCTCTGAGATGTCTTTTAAGGATAGTGGCTGAAAAACATACTTACATATCTGGCTATTAATTTAAAAAAAAATGTTTGCCTTTCTGCATCTCACTTTGAATTAATGTTTTCAGTGTAATAGAAAGCATTCTGGAAGAATAATGACTATGTCAAATTCATTAGAGGTTGTAAGGACAGGCAGGGATATAAACCGCAAACTTTGAGTTGTGTTTCACGTAGAAATGAATATATAATTTTACTTGAACCCTCTGGCATTTTTGGAGGGTTTTAAAGTCTGACGGACTCTGGAGCCTAGCCAATGGACATAGGAACAAGATTCTTCTGAAAAATTATTCAGATATTTTATGAAGACACTAAACAGGGTGTTTGGTGATCCCTGGGAGAATAATTAGACTGCCTAAATTTGGCCTCTTAATTCTTCCCTGATCTCTAATATTGAATTACGTGGAAAGATCTAGAAAATGGTGTTGTCTAATTTTCTACAGTTTCTATATTATTTCTGTATAATTCTAATATGCATTTTTTTCATGCTTTTCCACTCATGTTTGTGTTCGAAAGTGTGCCCTACACTCTGACTTTGAAAGAAATGGGAGTATTTGCAAGGTCATTTTAGTCTCTGAATATTCATAAAGGAATGGCATAGTTTATCAGTGTGAGGGTCCCACATTAGCAGACCCTGCCCATTTTCAGGTTATCTATGGTAGGGAAGATATTTAAAGGCTATTATTTCCAGAACAGTACTCCTGTTTAAAAAAATAAATAATCAGTAATTATCTCTTGTGGGTTGCTAATGACATTGGTTTGTTTCTCACTTTCTTGTGCTGTGTTTGTAAAATGAAGTCAAACTCTTGAGAGTATTTTATCTCTTTAATTATTTTTAGCTTTTTCTGTACTAGACATAAGGGATTTTCCAAAAGAACCATTTTGAACTACAAGTCTAGTGTAATTTACCATGAAATCTAGTATAATTTAACCTCATCAAGCTTTCTATTTTAAGCCTACTTTAATTATTCTGTTTGTTTGGTGAATATTATGCCAAAGAAAGTATCTGAATTAATTTTATAATGTCTTTACTCCTCACAAGAATTACATATTAAGGCAAAATTTTCCTCAGTTTTCCCTATTCTTAAATTATTATCTTAAAGAAACTTTAAAATGGGAAACTGGACATATTGTAACTGTATTGTTGTAACTGTTAAATTTATCCAATGACCTGAGCACAAGTGATCTGTGGTGAAAAGCTCTTTTATACATCGCAGTTGTATAAACTCGAAGTGGCATGGATCATTTTAAATGCGATTCAAATACTTTGGTGTTAGATTCTGTTAGTCCCCATCTACTTCAGTATGAGCAGTTTGCAGGAGAGGGGCCAGAGCTGCCTGAATGTTCATGTTTTGAAGGTTGTACCCTACTGGATTCTTAACCTAAACACACCAAAGATTTCTGTTAGCTGTTAAATAGTGGCAGAGTTATAGAATCTTAAGTGTTATTGATATTTAAATAGGACTTAGCCAAAGAAGCACAATAGGAGTCCTAAACTGTAAAAGTTCAGTTTCTAAAACAGAACTACGTATGTTTAACTGTTTTATGTTTGTATCTCTAAAGTAAAATTTAGAGCTGTGCTCTGGGAATGTTCAGACTGACATTCTGTAAATTTATCTGGTAAGAAGCTGAATACTAGCAAATATACAGCAATAATAAGGCCATTGAATGCCACCTTCTGAAAGGACACTATCAAGTACTGCCCTTCCTGCCTTCCAACTCCTCCTTCATCTCTTTTCAAAAGATCATCTTTACACTCCATGGCTTGAAAACTGCTGGTTTATGTGTAGTTTTCAAGTTGACATGTATGTATCATATTCATATTGCTGCATGTGAACATTAAAAATAACTCCACATCAGTGGTGTCAGTGCAGTTCTCAGACTTTCTTGTTTTTTCTGTCCTGCAGTATAAAAAATTGTTGTAGGATTTTGACAAAACAGTGGCTTAAAAATAGTTGGTAACTTTTTTCTTTTAAAATCCAGTCTGTTCAGAAGGCACTCGAGTGAAATATTAAAATGGAATTTGGAGCATATTTACTTGATAATGTCCTTTTAAAAATTCTTTCATGATTGTGCCTTTTCTATATATATATATCCTCAATAATAGCTTTCTCTCTAGTTCAGTTGATTATTCAATAAACATTAAGGTCAATATCTTCCAAAGGGCTTCATGTTTCTGGGTGCCCAACAAGATAGCGCTTGTTTCAGAAATACGAGTGCTAACTTTGCTGTTTGGGTGACCAGAATTACTAAGCATTCCTGGAAAAAAATGACCTACTAGTTGTTTGGCATTCTTTTGTTTGCAGATAACCCTACTAGCTAGTGTTTCTACCTGCTGGTCAGGCTGGATCATTGCCAGTTGACAGTGAAAGAAAATAGGAAGGCATATATGCTACTTACATTGTTTGTTTTGTTTTGTTTTTTAATATCACGAGCTATAATTCTTACGTCTTTACATCTATTTAAAATTCATATATGAGCAAGTTTTTTTTTGTAAATTTTTGTGGACTGGTACTTCTTTTGGTAGGTGGAAGTAGCTGATCTCTGCTTGATGGAGGACAGTTCCTCTTCAGAGAACTGGAGTTGAAGGACAGAGATCTGCATCTCACCGCTGCAGGGGTTGAAACTCCTTAGGTGTCTGTTGCCTCCATTTTAATATGTGTGTACTCGTACCTGAGTGCATGTCTGTTGATCTGGAGGGTGCTTTTACAACAAAGGCTATGTTTTATCTGGCAGTCATTGACTCAGTTGACCATTTGTTGCCAAAGAAGGAAGAAGCAGGTCTCTTAATAATATCTCTAAAGAATGGTCAGTGGCACATTGCAAAAAGTTGGTCTTTTCTGCATGCTGACCTTTGGGGAGAAGAATGGAGTCCTTGTTGGTACTCTATAAACTGCTGCATGGTTCTGAGAACTTACTGCACTCATTCTGTTTAAACATTGAATTCTGTCTGTATTTTTTTTGCTGAACAAATTTCTGGTTGTTGACTGGGTTACTGCCTTTAATTCTGTAAGTGGGTTTTATGTTCAGTGTATTTATTTATGTTGGATTTTCCTCTTTGAGCACTGACACTTTTCCTACAGAGGTATGGCTCATGGGTTCTTTTTATGCTGAACATCAGTAATTGTAATGGTGATGATATATATCTTCGGTAAGGCTGTGGTTTCCTTAAAAATATAGTGCTACTTTAGTGCGGATTATAATTCAGGTGGCTATTTTCAAAGATGGGTCGTGCCAGAACACAGTAACAAAAGATTCATGGGGTATCAGACAGCTAAGCTTATTTCCCTAGTAACAAATGTTAAAGAGCATCCAGAACTCCGAAGAATGCTTCAAAGGCATCGCCTCATAGCATGCTTGGTGGAACGTGAAATGAGTTATGGAGTGCTAAGGAACAGATGACCCTCAAGTTTTTAAATTTAGCATAATTTCTGTGTAGAAGTTCATGAATGTAGAATTATGAATTAATTCTGAGAAGGCTGGTGTAGATGAATTTTTTTTTTTTTTTCCCTGAAGACAATAAAGGTGCGAATTTTTTCTTTATGGAGCATACATGCATAACTGATCCAGATTGCATGTTCTCCGTATGACTGAAGCTTTAGGGAAATAAAGTGCATTTATCTGTAGGTCCTTGTCACATGTGGTCTTTTCTCACAATATCATCGTGCAGGGATTTGGTTGTTTCATCGTATGCATCGAAGAATGACACTGGCAGAATATCAACACAGGGCAGTCACTTTGCTTAAGCCCATAAAGATCTTTTTCATGGTTCATAAGAAATATTTTGGTTTTAAAGGATTCAGTGAATTAAAAGTAACAATGGCAAAATTTTTTAATCCCTCATAACCATTTTGATCATGTTTAAATGTTGTTCCTTTTATATGAAAAAATAAGGCGAAATAAACTCAATATTTTGTCACTGGTATCTGAGACAGTGTGTTTTACATGTGATCTGTAAAGGTTGATATTTTAGATGGAAGTCTTTCAGTAAGTTGTATTTTTAGGGGAATTTCTTTGCTGTAAGGAAAAGTTAGGAAGTGTACTGTAAGTGTAGAAGTACTCAGTCCTATGTGTAATTTTGTTTGTTATGGAGAAGTAAAGTTCTTTTGTCTTAACATGACTTGCTTCACAGGCTTTCTTGCAGGGGTGCTTGGGCTAAGTTGGGATTTCTGCCCTTTGCTTTTTTTTTTTTTTTTTTTTTAAACAGCATGGAAACACAGTATTCTTTGTGTCTTTCAGTTTTAAAGCTCATGAAAGATAAACAGATGAAGCTTTTTTTTCCATCAAAATGTGTGTCTCATTCTACTTTTTATTTTAAAATATTTTGTAAATTAAATTTATTTAGAAAAATACTTGGCTTT
>NW_010147477.1:14127-19906 GCF_000699245.1 Pterocles gutturalis | reverse complement strand
TTTTTTTTTTGGTTGGTTGGGTTTTTTTGCAGTAGTAGTTTTTTTGCTTTTCCTTCAAGGTCATCAATATGATTGGAGAGAAGAAAATTTATCTTCCCGAGAGTACTTTCTGCAGGGAACAGGAGCTTCTACATAGTCTTATATGGCGAAATATAGGCAAGGTGAACTGTCCCAATGGACTATACACCTATCATAATAACTCATATGAAAAATACCTTAATTGTGGCCTTAGAAGTCACACTAATAAAAGCAAGGATACTTTTCTGACTCATAACAGAATAATATTACAGGACATTTTTATAAAGTGTCCTTACTTATCCTTCTGTAAATTAATTCAATATAGCAATAAAAATAGATGTATGGAACTTAATTTAATTTGAAACAGTTATTATACCTTTACATGTCCACAAAAGGATTCTTCTGAGCCCAGTACCAAAGCTCGGAGCCTTTTAAAAAATAATTACAAAAGTGAATGTCGGAGATGAGGTTTAATACTGCCTATGGTTTTGGGTATTTGTGCGATTGCTGCTGTGTTGCTACAATAAGGCTGCAACAACACAAGTGAAGGCAAGGACACAAATCCAGGCAGTTACCAGAACAAATTTGTTCAAACACTGTTGCTGCAGCTTCTCAGATAAACAGTCTGCTCCTCTGAGTATCTACTGACAGAAAACTAATGACCCTGGGAGTGATGGAAAACAAATCTCTATTACTTGTATGGTTTAAAGTGGCACAAAGTTTGGAATTCTATGTGCTTTGAGAAATAAATGGAAATCAGCTGTATCTTGGGGAAGAAATGGAAAAAACTGTAATGATAGTGATCCTTGTTTTTGTGCGGAGTTTTAAATTCATTGATCTACTTGTAGCATAGAAACAACCAGGCAAAAAAAGAAGCATCTTGGCAGAAAACTTTTGGATGTGAAAATCAATGTCATTATAAATAGCAGACAAAGACTATTCCCCAGGATGGGATTGTGAAATGTCTTATGACTTAACAGAGACAGGAAGGTACTTGACCTTTCTTGGAAGCCCGTGACTCCCATAGATTTCAGAAGGGCTTTCATGTAGTCAGAGAATTGCAGGCACAGGTTTTACTACAGCAAACACAGTTTTTCAAAGATATACTGAGTTTCTCACTGATTCAAATGGAAGAAGCACATCCCATAACATGGTTCAAATGGCTTATCCCCTACCTATCTGAAGCACCTTCATGTGTAAGACCCATGCATGTTTCTTACAATGCTGGTGCAGCCTTTGTCTTCTAATGGAAGCAATGAGGAAACAAATCCAGCAGCAAAGTGCTCCACCTCTTCTGTGGTTATTTAACGTACAATGTGCTTTAGTTTCAATGAACAGATGAGAATGCAGACCTAGCTTCAGCAGTAAATGCATAAAGCAAATCCATAAATATGCACTTAAGCATGCAATTAACTGTGTCTTTGCCTGGTCTAGAGTTTTCCATGTGCCAGTGTGCTGGGACAATCCAACAGGCAAAGGATATCACAGTTGCACAGACAGGGTGGGGGGAACTGACAGAGCAGCAAATGAGATGAATGTAGAAAGAAATGTTAATTTGTTTTCCACTGTGCTTTTCCTTTAACTTTGCCGCCCCAGCACTGTGAACAAAAACAAAAGATTTGCCAGATGCGAATTAACACATCAACACTCCTAGTGAAACTAGAAAGAGACTGGCCAGTAACCAGCACTGCCTGCTGAAACGTGAACCTTGTATTAGCTGAAGTGGCCAGTCCCTAGGTTATTTTCTATTTATTTAGTTAAGTAGCAACCCAGCCTCATGTGGAATGAGCAAATCAAGAAATGCAAGCCAAGAGTGAGTTACATTTTCCCAGAGCAATGGAAAGCTTTTCGATGGTTAAATACAGTGCTGCGCTGGAGTAACACTATATTAAATATGCAATCAGGCTAAAAGCAGAGCAGTATACCAAACCCAACATTTCTCCTTCTCCCACATCCACATTTAAATAGAGAAGTACCATTGTAATTATCCTTTGAAACATCCCTGAGTTACTGTATCTACAGAATTACTATTTTAAAATCACAGTCTGCTATTCTAGTCCTATCAAAAGACCCAAATTCATTCTCCCTTACGTGGGTGGGGTTTCGCTAGAGTTTAATTCCTTCCTCCCCTAGTCTCCATCCAAAGAAGCACTCTTCAAAGGACAATACGTCCCAAGTGGATAAGTCTAAGCATATTATAAGAAGTGTTTCTCAATATGTCATTTTGTGAAGCTGCCTAGTCACATGTTGCTGGCGTTCCTATTTGTTTCCAACTGCTAAACACTTTCAAATGACCGCTAAAAATGTACGGACCAGTTTTCTAAAGCTACTTTCAAGGCAAGCAGGTAGTGGCTGCTCCTAAGAAACTGCTCCAGTGAGCAGTTAATGGGCGAGCTGTGTCATGAAACAGCTTGAGAATGCTGGATACGAACCGGGGTCAACACTGTGTTATTCATGGTTAGAGCTACCACCCAAGTCACAGCAAATTTCACTTGATGTGAGCCAGCGCCCTCAGTGTAGGGAGCATTTTAGAGTACCTACACCCTGTCCCAGGCACATTTCTGGCACATAACTCAGTGGTAAAAATGCCTCTGAATGCAAATTGGGAGAAGCAGCAGCTAGCTAGAGGTTAACTCTGGACATGCTAATATCAGTGACTGAAGAAAACAGAAAACGACCTGCCTACCACTTCTCTGAATATCCCACAATTCCATCCCTCACAAAAAAACCATCCTGAAGATGCTCCAGGAGGCCTCTGGAAAAGGTCTCCACCTCTAATACACATCAGAGGTCTACAGAATTCACAGTGGTTCAATATTTGTTAAATTGGATAGGCCATTTTGCCTAGGATTCTAGCCATGGTGTGCAAGTGAAGACAAAAAATGCAATGACAACAAAAATTTCCATGACAACGAATGCTTAAATGAGGGATACGCTGGCAATGGACTTGATTGTGCACATCATTAATCATGCAAGCAGCCTTGGCTGGCTCAGGTCCATATGCATCTTGGAGATATTTATACGAATGCAGATGAGCACAAGCAGATTATATTTGTATTTTAATAGCTTCTACAGAGCCAAATACCACTCTGCAGTTAAACATATTATTCCTGTTTAAGCCCATGACAGGTCTGAGCACAGACACTGAATGGCCTATTTCCAGAAATGTTTCAACTCTGTTTTCTGCTATTTTTAAGTTCACTGTATGCTCATATTCTGATTCATTCAGAGAATGAATGAATTCTCAACTTCTGAGAGCTCCCCCAAAAATTGCACAACACTTGTTCTGTGGTTAGAGCCTCCCAAGGCCACATGGCTCAGCTTTGCTATAGAACATTGCTAATAGTATAACGGCATTCACCAGTGTCTTAAAATTGGTGAGTATTAATAAGCACCTTTAAAAACACTTCACAGGGTGATTATTCTGACTGTGATTTCTTCTGACAGGATGACTCAGCTATACTATGTTGACAAAACACAATCTTGTTAATTCAGATGCCATGTGCTCTAAGAAATATTTCATGACGTCTGACATTAGAGAGTTACATGAATCGTTACTTTGCAAGAGAGACACGTATATTCAATGCACTGGTCTAAATCCTGAAATTCTGTTTTATTCTTCATACAGTCCTAACCCTGGCCAAATTCTATTAACCTTATATGGATTTTGGTTTAGCAGTGAATTCAGGCTTTAGCCATTCTCTGCGATATGAAATATACTTGAATGGTGGCTTTTACTTCATACCAAATGCTACTAATGATCACATTCAAAAACTCTCAATTTCTTAGAGTAATGGATTCAGAATTTGTTTGTAGCTCATTATCAAGGACCCAATCATGAAATCTACAATCAATCTTGGTAGGACCTTACTTGAGTAGTCCCATCCACATGAGGAAGCTCTCTGACATCAGTGGAGCAGGGTGAATAGTAAGGTGCTATGAATTTGATTAAGAATGGCATAACTGAGCCCATGGTATTCTGTATTTTGTACATCAGGCATAGACTTAGTGAAGGAACTAGCACCCCTGCAATAACACTGCCTTGTATGATATGATGCATTGTGGTCACAAAGCAGCACAACCCCATCATAAAATAAAGGCTGCACCTGCCCTGGGACAGCTGATAAAAACACACTACATGCACATAAAAATCTAAGGTCTTCTCTTGATCCTAAATATTTGTTGTACTGATCGGACAAAATGTCTGGGATAATTTATTGACTTCTATACATGAATCTTGCCCCGGTATCTAAGTTCAGTTTAAAGTACAACTAGGCACAAAAATACAGTGTTTGTCATTATTAAAACAAATGGAAATCTTTACGGACATTTTCAAAATATATTTTAGCCATACAGTGCTAAAGAGATCAGGTATGCCACAAGTCACCAAAACACTTAAGGTTTACATGGTGTTATGTTTCTTTTGTATTTGTGACCCTGAGTCCCTGTAGTGAACCGAACTGGCACTTTAATCTTCCCATTTTGCAGCATTTACATTCTCTGTGTCATGAATGAAAGGGGAGGCGGGTAAGAGCACATCGCACCACATGGAGCATTCTCCAGCTGCATCATCCAAAAAGTAACGCAAGGGAGACAGATGGTTATGGATCATTGCTTGGCAAAGACACTACAATGACTTAATGAGATCTTTGCTAAGTTTCAGTTAAGAAATTAAAAAAGAAGAAACTGCAGATGTTAAATAGAAAAAAAAAAAAAAAGAAAAAAAAAAGAGAAATCTTCTTTAATCCTGATATCTTTTGCCAGAAGACAGCTTCAGGGCTTATTAAAGATGGAGCTAGGAATCTCTTCCCTTAGTTTTCACGTTTCCAAGGCTCTTCTTCAACAACACTGAAGTCTGCAGATTTGCCATTGGTTGACAGTGTTACCTGCAAGTAATTATCATCAACAACTGACTTAAAAGCCAAGGCACTCAGACAAGAAAAGTCATGAGTTTTATACGGGAGATCATGATATTTACAGGAATTACATACACCATGTCTTATTATATATGTAAAATAAATTTATTCAGAATTCACAACACTCCCAAATAGTGAGACTCCTGTTCATTTATTATACTGACTAGAAAACATTAGAAAAAATGTTCCATATTTTCTTAGCCTTTGCTATATAGTTTCTTTTTAATAAACATTTTAGATTCTACTGCTTTCTAGCTCCTATAGATTTCTCTGGATTATTTCAAAAACAGATTACTTTTTTTTTAATGTAGAAAGTCACATTTTTTTCAGTGGAATTCCTTAGCAAAGCAGACTAGCTGATGCAAGGACATGAAAAATATGCAACACCAGCATAATCATAGATGTGTAGCTATACAAACTCACCTACAATTACACCACTTTTAAAGAAATGGAAGAAATAGTGGTCATCGTACCACTATTTCTGACAATGTAGTGAAAGATTTTGACTACAGTCACACCAAAAAATCATAGTAATGCTATGTTTGTCTCCCACGAAGTACAGGAAAACATCACGCTTGCCTGTAAAGATATGTGCTAAAATTTTTACTTTTTAAAGTATGGTAGAAGACCTATAGGGATCTCCCAACTCACAGTAAACACTGGCCAGTGCATTGCATCCCAGAAATCACTATAAATAAAGTGAATGCTTCAAGAAAGATAGCTCCAGACAAATGACTTAAAAAATTTAAAAAAGGTAAAATGTCACTTTAACTTTACAGAAGTTATCCAGATCTTTACAACTGTAAGAGAACCCTCAATTTAATTATAAATTGATGGCTCACTCT
>NW_010147477.1:0-14096 GCF_000699245.1 Pterocles gutturalis | reverse complement strand
CTCTTTCCTAACTTACCTTCTAAGTTACCATCCTCAGCTTCAAATGAAAACTTAAAGACAGA
Source organism: Pterocles gutturalis (assembly GCF_000699245.1). NCBI lineage: Eukaryota > Metazoa > Chordata > Aves > Pterocliformes > Pteroclidae > Pterocles > Pterocles gutturalis. Next base: position 14,034 of record NW_010147477.1, on the reverse strand, counting down.
GCTGAAATTCCCCATGCTGGATAAACTGGATGCATGGAAGCATTGGGACATGGAAACATAACAAAATGCACTAATTTTTGAAACAAAGTCAAGCTTTTTCTTAAACAATTGAAATGGGGAAACATGCAAATACAGGAATGAACAGCTTATTCAGAAATGAAAATCACACAGAATCATGTGAAATATGAATAAAAAAATACAAAAATATTGTGCAATAACAACCACTCTACCTTTGTATAAAGGTAAACTAGCTATTAAAAATGTACATTGACCATGCAAAATGATAAACTACTAGAGTTATCCATGGAATATATTACAGAAAGTAAATAGGAAGGACATGCTAGTAGATTAGCTTTTCCAAATTGTGACCAGAGTTGCAGTGAGCTTTTTCAACACACCAGTGCATTTGACAGGATGTCTCTCCAGATTTAACAGCTGGCTGTTTCGAAGCCCCAAATCCTACACTCTGTTGCTTTTCCTGCTCTCACATTTGGGAGCTGTAGACCACTTCAACATCATTCAAATGCTTTGCAAATGTCAGCATATATTCATAGCTTATAAAGTAAACTGTAACATCACATCATTTTGGCAGCTTGCAGACAGACACACGGACAAGTCAAGTGACCTGTTCAAAGTCAGTCTTGTGCTCAACCCAGTAAACTCTGGTGCTTTCTGTGAGTTTAAAAGTGCAAAATGAGATCGCAAGCAGAGCAAACCTAAAACAATGAAAAAGGACAAACACTTTTAGCTTATAAATCACTGGTCCCAAATTTTAATTACAGGGTATGCTTAGGGTGACACACTGCACCATTAACCCATGTTTTTGAGGTAAGCTAGTGCCTCAACTGAGGGAAATTATAAGAGGAACTCAAGGAGAAAAGAAAGTGCATCAAGTATTGCATCAATGGGTTACTACTTTCTAGCTTGACTTGTATCTCTGTGCAAATCTGAGAGACTGGAAGGAGACAAAATTATCAGTGTCCAGTTCTATGAACCTGATTCAGACTGATATATGGTAGCTGAATTTACCTTAAATTCACTGAAATTAGCATAGTTTATTTCACTGAAAAATCTTTCCAAAAGTTCTGAAAGAAGTTAACCAAAAAAGTGTGTGTGTGCATGCTTATTCTTAATGAAAAAAATCTTTTCTCAAACAAGATCTTTCTTTTCAGGGAGTTCCGTTTTCCTTCAAATTGTTATCACTTCTGTGCCCTTTCCTTTTTTTGAGAAATATAAATTAATGTTTAATTTTGTGTAAGCATGTATTCTCCTTCCATTTCAGAATTTTTTGCTTTAATTTTTGTCATGGAAAAAGAGTGGATAAGAAGAGGAAGGGGAGAACCATATCAGAACAAAATATTTTTTTTCATTTTAAAAAAGCATTTTATTAAAAAACTGGAAGATTCAGGGAAAAACTGAGGATAAGAAGAAAGTTTTTTCTTTCCTGCTTTCAGCATTACTTTTTCCCCTGGAAATTCAGGTTTGGCCTGACATTATCTAGAAGTAAGCATAAGAAAAAAATACATTCTAAAGAAAATTTCCAGTCTGGAGACAGGTGAAAATGACAGAACAGGACTTGTATTTCCAATATATACGGTAATCTGCTAACGGACTTAGTGTAGGAATTCACGGTTAGACACTGGCTCAACTGGGGTGACTGAAGATGCAAGAGAATCCGTTTGGATAAATGGCTCAGGTAGACTCTCTGGCAACTTCACTGTGTCAAAGACAGTGTACAGGATCAGATTGGAGTATTCATAAATTTTAAAAAAGACTATGAAAAGAAAAGTTACAGCTTGTTTCACTCTCTTTCCCCTCCTTTTCAAAAACTCTCTCTTGATTTCGAACTGCCCTGTCCCAGAGGTGGGTGCTTAGTAAACATTTAACCACTAACCTCCCCAGCTGTTTGCTCATTCAGCTGGTGGGGTTTCTCAAGCTCACTTTGCTCTGATCAAGACATTATTATTACTACTAATAATCCATGTTAGTTACAGCAACAATTAGAGAGACAATACAATGTGCCTTAATGACTCAGGAATGATGACAGAAGCAAAGCGTAAGCATGCTGTATGAGTGCAGGAGCATTCCGATGCTAAAGTGCATTCAACATGTCCATCTCTGAACAGCATATCATGGAAGGCAGTCAGCAAATGACAACACCTGTTTCTGAATTGCAGCTATCCTTCATTTGGGTTGGCAGTTAAGTTCTCTGTTGCCATAGAAAATTAAGTAAATGTCCATAGAAGGTGATGTCATATTCCCTGTGTCTTGGCATATTCCATAATACGCTGCAGCTTGTCTTTTGATATGTAAACAATGTACATGATTTTTTCCCCTTAAATGACAACTTTTAAGAAGAGTGCAAAAAACCATCTTTTGAACTGCTCAAAACTCTTTCAAAATGTCTGGGGTTCATGGACGTTGTTGTCACATTGTTATTTGCAGAACAATTTGAAAAATACATGCAGGTTAAAAAATAAGATAAAATAAAGCATGCATTGCTATATACATGTCTCAATATCCATAAATGTGAAAGATACCTTGCACTCATCTACTATGACTGAGTTGTGAGCTGCAAAAACACATTGGTTTGAGTTGTTTTCCCTGTGATTTTTCATATCGTCATAGATTGACTGAGTCTTGGTCATTTCGATGTCTTCGTGCCCTTTATGATGGGAATCAATGGTGTCAAGTTCTGCCTTGGAAAGGTGGTAGACAATGCCAGCACCAAAAGAATCTCCCACTACATTGACTGACGTTCTCATCCGGTCCCTGCAAAAAAAACCAAAACAAAAGTCAGAGGCTGAATGGCATGAGAGGAAGAAAAAGTAGGGCATGGCAGGACTATTAATGTTACATTTATTTCAGAAAAGTTTCAATGTCAGGGTGCCATGCTCGCATCATTGCCCTTTTTTTAATCTGAATTTATCAGAGCACTGAACTTAATGCAACCATAGAAAAGGATTTTGGATCTGATTAAGTGTTCTCATTTCTGGGATGGATTAACAAATCGCCTCTCCCTTTATTCTCAGTGAGCAAACTGTGGGGAAAAAAAATGCCTGAAATATCTCTGTAAGGCCCAGGCATCGAAGCTCCTCTCCTGGCACCATCTTTACAGGTCATCTGTTAGCATGGCAGCATGCCCACTCACACTGCTGTGTGCCAGAGCCTGCTCTATGAGCCAACCCAGTATAGGTCACGGCATACAAAATGCGAGCCCGTGACAGCATTTCAGTAACGAGTGCCTCTCATTGTAGGAGGGTGCCAACAGAGGCTCACACGCTTCATTACACAGAAATGCGTTTGTTGGCACTTCCTGGACAGGATGCCATTGCACAGACAAGAAACCCTTCTCCTCTCTTGTTTTTAGAGTGTGGTTCTATCTCTCAGCAGTGAACTTGTGGTTGTGGATTTTCCCTGATTTCAGAACTCTGCCCCAAACCTGCCCAAAATTCTGCAAAAATGGGGGATGGGTACGACTATGGGCTCCTGCTACCTCTCCTACTGCAGGCAAGCTGTATTATGCATGTTGAAATCATTTACAATCTAATTTGCCCCTTCATATCCGAACTAAACATGACTCCTAAAAACCTTCTGACTGAGGGTTGCAATGTAAAACTACTGCAGTGACTGAGTCTAGCTTTGTCAAACAGGTCAGAGTAGTGATAACACTAATCCTCAGAGGGATATCCACAAAGACTCCTTTACACAAAATGGGTAGGTTAAACACTGTGACATTTGCCAAGTGAAAGAAAAGCCAGCATGTGAGATCTCATTTCCCATTACAGTGATTAATTTGAAAATACTCTTTCTTGTATTTCTGGTACTAGATTTGTTTGACATCTTTTCCAGTAGAACACTGAGAAAAAAAAAAAAAATATATATATATATATCTATACATATGAACTCCAAACTGATAAGCATTCATTACACATGCCTATTCATGGCCATACAAACTTTTGAGCCCTTTTTAACACCTTTGCTCTAAATATCTTTAAATCTGCCTCTCCCAGCTGTGGAACCATATTCCCTTTCAAGTTTCTCCTCTGCTTCTCTGCATCATCATGCTTACATATTTGAAGTTAATGGTGTAATGTCATAGTTGAAGCAGTTAATTTTTATATTTTTGTCATCAAAAGAATACCCAGAAGGAACCCCCCAATGATCCCCCCCCCCACCCCTTTTAAACGAACCAACAACCCACAGGAGGAAAACCTCCTTCCAGTTTTGCTTCACACAAATTAAATGCTTTATAGAGTTCTCACCCTCTACCTGTGAAGAGTGTTTTAAACCTGGTCAGAGTGGCAGAATAGGAAAATACTACTTTCCCACTGGAATTTTTAATTAAGACCACCAAATATACTGAACATGGCAATATAGCTCCACAAAGAGAATGCCTGCTTAATTTTTTTGTATAAGTGGTATTAACTTTTGAAAGGATTCACTGATGCCAGATAATGGAGGTATAATATAATGCCAAAAAAACAAGGTGGAGAGAATACATAAATATAATGGAAGCACAATTCAAATTCTGAAAGATTTATTTGAGATGCTCCAGCCCATATGCATATACTGCTAGTCAAGAGATTCAGTGATACAAACCGCACACTGCAGCAGAATATACTGTGTGAACTGAAGTGAACAAGTGCCTTACAGCAGAAAGGACAAAGTCTCAGCTGTCAAGAATCAACAGCAAAGTGTCACTGACCGCTTTTGGGCCAAAGAACACCCTAAGAAGAACAAAGATGACTGTACTTAACTCTTTTGCTAAAAACAACCAACCAATTAATTCCAGCTATGCTGGAACAACGAAAACAAAATCAATATAGGAAAGCCACAGTCTAGTAAATGACTTGCCCCAACACAGTTAATTCTGCATTTTCCATAACAGCTTCTGAGAGGAATAATGGGACTGAAAGCCAAAGTTGTCTCTCAAAAGCCAAGTCAACATCTGGTAAGAATGGGCTTTGGAATAACTGGGAAGTAATTCTTCAAATCTTGATAAGGGTTAATGCCTAATTCCCTCAACCTGGCATAAATCAGAAAAACTGGAAGCTTAACAATGTAGATGAAAGGAACAGAAATTAGAAGAACTGAATCAAGCCTCCTTATTATTAATGTCATAGTACCTATGCAGCATGCTGGTATGCAAAAAAAAGTTACTCCTGTTCCCTGAAAGCTTGAAAACCCAGTATATCAACCTGACCTAGATTTTAGAAATGAGATTAAAATCTTAGCACACCTATGAAGTCAAAGCCCAGGTGATATGTTTAACTTACCTTACCTCTTTGTCATTATAGGAAAGAGCTCCTGTTTTCTACAGTTTTAATTCCATTTATGTAAGGCCCTGTTCATCACATCCAGTCGTCAAATGGGTCTGAATATTCAGAATTTAGATCCAATCAAAGGAACAGAGTCAGAACTCAAGCAATCTTTTTCTGAGTTACTGAATACCGGATTAGCTGTCCAAACCCATTTCCTCTAATTCCTCTGTCTTCACTGCAAAATACCACTGTATTTGAGGCTGTGCTATGATATTTGCTAAGCTTGTCAGTCTCACATCTGAACAGAAGCCAGCTTCTGGCTAGAGAAAAAGAAGCTGGTTTTATTCCAGCTGTTGGCATATAATTACTGTCCTATTAAATGTCACTGCTGTGTTGTGCTTAGTTTTATGTTGAGAAACTAGGAGAGTTGTGAAATCTTGGGAAACTTGCCGGGTGAAAGAGCTCACACTGTGTATGTATGTGTGGGAGGGGGAAAGGTTGAGCAACCTAATCTCCAGATATTGAGAAAAAATCAATACAGAAACCTTTTGGCTCCAATTTGAAGGAGAGAGTGCCAAGTTTAAGGACAATCAAAAGTCAGCTTAGTGTTACACTACGACCAAATCATGCAAAACCGGTTTTTGTAAGACCACAGTTTCAGATGACGGCAGCATTGTAAAATCAATTGATGTTCTGATATTTTCTTTCATCAGAAGTACTGAAAAAGTCATAGAGTAGGGAATTTTTGAAAAGCTTTCATGATCTGGGACTTAAGGGTTGGAAAAGAGCTATTACAAGTATTTATAGATGGCTGCTTGCATTTACAGACTGGTTTCAGAGAAGCAGCTGGAATTGGGTCTTAAATACTTTACTAACTTTCTCTTCTACATTCTGTTAGAAATACTGCTATAACACTATTTGATGATCTAAAGAAATGGAAGACAAGGTTTGTAATTAAAGAAGATATCTTTTTATGACCTTTGATTTCAGATATTCTTTAGGTCTGGTTTGTGTGCCCAAAGCCTTGCTCAAAAGTTGGCTTGTGTTCCTTTTCTTAACATCAGCAATGTCAGCAGCATCATTTTCCAAATCTCATTAGATCATCGTGGCTACCACAGTACAACCGCTGGAAGATGGAAAATGAAGCTAATAGCTGTTGATAGATGTTAATTAGCACAACACTTCCACCAACAAACTTTGTCTTAATTTCACAGCACTAGTGGCATGACACAGAGCTTTTCATCTCCTTTTTTATCTCTTTTCCCTTTTCCTTCTACCTTTTAATTCTGAATCATGCTGCAATTGCACTGCTGATTGTTAGGCCAGAAGGATGCAAACTCAACCATCTGTGCTGAAAGGTTCTTTTGCTTGGCATTTATTTTGGAAAGATACCTTGAATTTCTTTCAGAAGTACTATCCTTCCTATACTTACATTCATCACCACATATAGACATTTTTCCTTCCTAAGAGGGGTTGGATGAGACAGTGGTAAGAATGCTTCTGAAGCCCAGCTTGAAATGCAACACCTACTAGTGGATCAGAACTGCTGGTAAACTTACAGCTCTGAAGTTTGCTAGTGTGGGCAGAGCTTCTCAGTCCACAGAAATATTTTTAAATGACATTTCCCTAAAAAACCCAAACAAACCACAGGCTCCTTTTGCACATCCTCCTACCAGCTGCAGCAACCTACCTATTTGCCTTACTTTGAGAGCCAGCAAAAACATGTATTTAAAATGAATATGCTCCTCCCTTTTGCTGTTCTCCTCCCAGCTGCAGATTCCTATGCTGCTTTCCTGTTTTCAACTATGACCTCATAAATATAATAAACCCACAAAATATCACATTTTTCCCTATGCCAGCTGTACTCTGACTGCTAAACCCTGCCTCATTTCATCATTCTGAGTCATGATATCGTGATATTCTGTTATATCTAAAATATGTAAGTCATCTTTTCCCTTTGTGCCTTCCCAAGGTGTAAATTTCTCTTTCATCTTCCCCTGAAGCAGAAGTTGGAAATGCATGCTATTCTTCACAACTTTTAGTGACAACATAGATTATAACAGAGTATAGCAGTAGATGCAAAATACATGTGAAAGGATTGACCAAGTTCTTAAATTCTTCTCAATAAGCCAAAAGATAATGACAGAAAATTAATCTTCTATTTTATCTTCACATTCTCAACTCTGCTATTCCTTCTTGCATAATTTTAGTAGTGTATCTGGGACTGAAAGCTAAAAGCAGGCAGCTTACGCTGCTAGTGTAGGAGGAAATGCACAAATACCACAGAGAGGTACTTACATCTCCCCTCCTGGGCACCACGGCTGGCACAACAGAAACACATCTTTACTAGGTAAAAAAAATACTAGGGGAGAGATGGCTGTTGATGAGAATATACTACGCTGCAGCAATACAGAACAATATAAAAGCGTCTAGAGGCCAGTACAACTAGAGGACTACTGAGTCAGCTCTGTGCAGGTGACAGAAAGACATCCACATTGTAAAATGACAACTTGAGAAAGAATGTGGCTTATCACATGCTCTGTCTATATTTACAGCTTCTGTATTCAAATGTTGAAGAACAAAAGCCTTGGAAAACTATCTGTGAGTTAGCTGTTTCTTATCAGAGGACCTGCAATGGCACTGAAGGACTTTTGATCTCAAGTTCTTGAAAATTAAAGGAGTTTCTTCCAGCTTGAGGGTTCTGCCAGTAAAAAAGAAATAGGGAATGACCACCTCTCTTTCAGTTTGCTTTCTTATTTGTCTTTGGTTTATATCCTGCTCTAGAACAGTTTTTTTCTTAGAAGTATTTTAGTGCAGATGCCCAAATCACCCTGTAAATTGCTGACAATATCCTGACAGAACCTCCATTTTCAGCACTTGTCCTTCATTTTAGACCAGAACTATAAGAAACAGAAATATGAAAGCAAAAATCAGAAAACTGCTCCTGAGCTATATCTGTGATGGAGAGGCATCATTAGGAAGAAGATAATACATGAGTGTGAGCCCAAGGGTCTTACAAGAAGATCCTTGGCTCATAAAAATTGACTTCAGAAGCTCTGTAACAATTTGTACTAACTGAGAAGCTGCTTTCAGTGTCTCCTACTTCATCAAATAGCCTATTTTGTCCTTTGCTTCATCTGTAGAGGAGAGTCTTATAGTTCTTTATAGTTATTTATAGTGCTGGAGTGCTCAGCACAGGAAGGACACGGACCTGTTGGAGTGAGTCCAGAGGAGGCCATGAAGATGATCAGAGGGCTGGAGCACCTCCCCTATGAGGACAGGCTGAGAGAGTTGGGGTTGTTCAGCCTGGAGAAGAGAAGGCTCCGGAGAGACCTTATAGCAGCCTTCCAGTGCTGAAAGGGCTGCCCTGGTTTCAGCTTGGACGGAGTTAACAGGAAAGCCTACAGGAAAGATGGGGAGGGCCTGTTTATCAGGGAGCATGGTGATAGGATGAGGGGTATTGTCTTCAAGATGAAGATTTAGGGTAGATTTAGATTACATATTAGGAAGAAATGTTTTCCTGTGCAGGTGGTGAGGCAGTGGCCCAGGGTGCCCAGAGAAGCTGTGGATGCCCCATCCCTGGAGGGGTTCAAGGCCAGGCTGGATGAGGCTTTGAGCAACCTGGGCTAGTGGGAGGTGTCTTTGCCAAGGGGTTAGAACTCGATGGTCTTTAATGTCCCTTCCAACCCAAACCATTCTATGATTCTATGATTCTTTAAGATCAATGGCTGAAAAGCACTACGGACAAGCATTCCTTCACTACTTTTTCTGCACTGAGCAGTGGAGTCAGCACAACTTACAAAAGCCAGTCAACAGCAACAAGCAAACTGATGTCCTGGGTAGGCAGACCCACTGCAGTAAGGATCAGAAGCATAGTGACAAGTCCTGCACTGGGAATACTGGCAGCTCCAACACTTGCAAGGGTGGCGGTCAAACTGCAAAAACAAAAATCAAATGGCGGTAGCAGGAAGAGAAACATACATTTTCATTGCATGCTCATGTGATCATTAGGAAGGTCTTATTTTTAATGAGTTCTTCCCAGAAACTGACGACTATATGATAAATCATGGTAAGCTCAGGTCGTAGTTTTCACACTTGTGCTTCTCCAAAAACATTTATTAGGGGAGGCCAGACCTATGCATTTTTTTCTGAAAGTTGTAAGAGAGTTGTCTTAGAGTTTTAAGTTCTGTCAGTTGGTTATGACATTCAAATCTTTGGCTTGGTGTTGTTTTCTGAGCTCTACCAACACATTCAGGGTGTTTAATCCTGAGTTTTGATCATCCAGATTTGCTGAAGTTTGGTGACTACAGGTTGGATTTTCAGGGTGGTTAATTTCTGTTTATTTATGGTACTTGAAGACTGAATTGTGAGGTAATGCCTGAGAGAAAGTGGTTACCAAGTACAGAAGAGTAAAAGTCTTGGTATCCAAAACTCCCACATTACAAGCCAGTGGTGTACCAAGCCTAGATACAAATCACCCTAGATGAAAAAGTAAAATTAATCTGATTGTTTTATAAATCCAAACCTGTCTTTGTTTTTGCCTCTCTTATTTTTTGATGAAGATCAGTATAGTGAATGTCTGTTCTCCAAATGTTTGTAAAAATACAACACAGACCATAACAATTATCTACATCATCGGTCAATCCTATGAAGAATAGAAAACAAATTTGTGAGAGAACAAGCCAAGGGGTGAAAAAGAGGGAAGAGGAGGAGAGGGAGAGGGAGGGAAAAGAAAAATGAAAAAGGAAAGAAAAAGTTATCTCTGTGTTTTTAAACACAGAGATGAGTAACATGGTTGTACTTCTGTTGGTGTACCCAACAAATGTGCCAGTGCTTCCAACATAGAAGTAGGGGAAAAAGGTCTCTGTGGGGGAAATCCTCAGCTGTTAGCCACAGAACCAATCTGTGAGGATTTTAGCCGGATTTAGAGTGGATAGACGGCTGAGTCTGACCCAGACAATCTAGGTTGCAGTGTGTTTGCCAGATGTCTGGTTTACAGTGCAACCCAGCCTTCTAAACAGCCAGATAGGTCCAGCAGGTATGCAGGCAGGATGCTCTGCTCTGCCATCAGGCTCTGCATGCGGTGCCAGCTCCTCAGGCACTTCCAGCCTGAACTGGTAAGGGATTGTTTCCAAGCTCTGTGAAGAAATGCTCCTGCCAGCCTTCCCACAGCAGCACTTACAGGGCTGGAGGGGAATGAAGCTCTAAATGTTCAGCTCTAAACAGAGTCATTTCCAACATCACCCTCTCCCACAGAAGACAGGAAATCAGAGGATCTACATGACCAATATGAAGTAACTAGGGCTGGTGAAAGGCTAATTAAGTCTCCATGAGCTTATGTCTGGGTTGTTTGAATATCCTCAGTATCACAAGCTGGATTTGATGGACAAAACCTAATAACCTTTTTATTCATTTGTATTGCCACCTTAAGAGATAGTTCTTTTCATATTGTTGTAGCGAAATTGCTATACTGCATGAAGGGGAGAACCAACGGTTTACTTGCAGATAGCCCAAAGTTGCCACCTGCTTAGTAAATATTGAGTCACAAGGCTGGCTACACCAGCCTCAAAATGGTGAGATCAGGAAGAGCTCACGGGTCAGTCCCTCAGATGAGAAGAGGTGTAACTCGGGTTCAAGCCTACCAAATCTCCTGGACAACAGCTGACTTCCGAGATGAATTTCCCTGGTCTCAATTTAGTTTAATATATTGCATCATAGAATCAGACATACCTTTGCAGAAGCTTCTTTACTGTTAAAAAGGTTTAATAAAAGAAAGGTGGCTGGGTAAAAACTACATGAAAAAGGCAAACTTGTCAGCCTTCAAGTGTGGTTTCCATTTTAACTATTCAAAATGTTAGGTCTGGTGTCTTCATCACGTTTTCCATTGTAAATTAGCTTTAGCTGCAGCAGTCATAATTTTGCCGTTGTTTCTTTTAGTCACCCTGCCTAACAGGTCTTAAAGCTGCATTACAGCAAGCAGCCTTCAATCACATTTAAGCATTTTTAATAGGTACTTTCCTTTTTCTTGCCAGATATTCAGCTTAGTCCTAGATTTGACAATTTGATATGAAAAGACTAGAGCTAATATTTGCTGGATTAGAGATAAAAAGTCTGGCAGCATCCAGACCATGCTGCAGGCAATCTCACTCTCAGGCTGGGCTATTCTCAGTCCATTTTGTTTGCTGTTCACTAAAGTGACAGGAAAAGTACAAGTAAACATAAATACACGAATACATTTTTTGGCTACACTTTTTTTCTCACAATGTATCTAAACAGATATGTTCTATAACGTTAATGCCCCATATATCACTTGTAGCATCCCTCTGTACTAAAAAAGGGATGTAAAAAAGGAAGAATGCTGCATTTCACATTGTATTGTCAACTCCAAGACAATGTAAAACACCACCAGCATGCACTAAGGCTGCAAATGATAGAAAATGCATGTCACCAGAGAACCAGGACCTATGTATATAACATTCCTTTACATTATTAGAAATCTATGGATTTCACAATGAATCCCACAGCTACTGAGAAGACATTCAACCCAAAGCTTCACATTTGACAGTCTGTAGAAACAAAGCCTACAAATATTTTGAACTAACCTCACAGTAACTATCTGGCCTCCATCCAGCTCGATTCCATTCATCTGTGCTATGAAGATGGCAGCCACAGCTTCATAAAGAGCAGTTCCATCCATGTTAATAGTTGCTCCAACAGGAAGAACGAATCTTGTTACACGCTTATCAATGCCTAGATTTTCTTCAAGACACCGGAATGTGACAGGTAATGTTCCAGCACTGAAGGATAGAAAGCAAAAAAGTAAAGAAGACATAATTACAATATAATATATACACATACAGGAGAAAAGTCAGAAATTATTCTCTCATTGTTTACATTTTCTACTTCTACTTTCTGCTGTGATTCAAGTCTTTTTTTAGCCAATTTTTAAATTAAACCTGCAATTAGCTGGAAGTGGGGCTGAGGCCAAAACATGAACGTGACTTGGAGTAGGGATGAGAGCTTGAGAGAGTGTAGATGAATTATTTCTTGCATTTTCTTCAAAAATACAAGTTTCAGATGTTTTCTGTTGGACAGAACTATGAATATAGGGGCAAATCCTAAATGTCTTTGATTATGAATTTGGTCTGAATGGAGAAATCAGTGTTACATTAAGGAATGAAAAAGCCAGGCAAAAAGATTCAACCCGTGGAGTTTCCAGACACTGGAGGACAGGAAAGGATACGAAACACAGCTGGAGGATACGACAAGATGCAAAAAGATGGCTGGAAGAGGGGAACAGCTCCTTGCACAGATCCACAGTGCCTTGCCTTTGTCGAAATAGTTCAGGCTATTCACTTGCTCAAAATAAAACCCCTTCATCAAAAAATACTGCTGAAAACAGAACATACTCTTCTTCCCTGTAGACGCAAACATCTTCTTCCCTTCCCTTGCGGGTCTGCCTGCCTCAGGCAAAGGACTTGCTGCAACAAGTATGAAACCCAACACAGGAACATGTTTTGTTTCCTTACTTTTCTGTGTTATCTCTGAGATGAAGTCCACCACTAAATGAAGTTCGTTGTTGCCTGACAAGCTGTTCTGAAAAGAAAGGTGACCTGGGGAAATTCCTTTTAATGGGTGTTTCACATAGCAGCAGCTGGAGCACATCCGTTGTGGTTTATTTGCTTTTCTTTGGCTGAGTTGGTAGAATTTCTCGAAGGTCTTCACTATTGTATCCCACTAATTCTGGTGTCTTTGCCCCTACAAAAATACTACTTTGCTCACAGAAGAGTAAAGGACTAGAACCATCAAATTTTCTCAGATAAATACTTGCAACATATTGTTGCTAGTGGCTTGCAACTTCCAGGGTCTTTTCAACTCCTTCATTTATCCACTACCATAGAGATGCTAATGGGTACAAAAAATGTAGTCTTTCAATTTTACAGATAATTAAACCCTGTAAAAGGCACATTAAGGAATGATTGAGATATCTAACTATAAAAATGTGGTGTCATAAGAAACATCCTAACAAGCACATGAGGTTGACCTATCTAGCATGGGATCTATGGAAAACTCAAACCCTTCTGCATTGGCAGGTGCCTGAGTCACTTCCTAAATGACTCCTCTTGTCCCACATCTATGGAAACATGAATTAGAAGATATGAGCTTCTAGATCCCCACCTTGTGCTCAAATGACTGGACCATTCTTTGTTTACAGAGGTGATTTTTTTTAACAGATGTCACTAAGCCAGATACACTGTACCAGTCATTTGTATTCCAGCATCTTTACAAATATATTTGTAATTTTGATCTATTTATTTTGTTTTTAACCAAAGGTAACCAAATGCTTAATATTCTGTGGGTTTAGCCAAATAAGAGAGAATTCATACTTTCTAAAAACAATGTAGTATATTCTCTCCTAAGTTACTCTAGTAGCTACATTTATAGCAGACAACAGAAAATATCTAGTGATTCATTGATTAATAACTACTAGTCAGTTTCCAAGTCAGATCCAGGATCACTTTGCCTCCTACAGCAAAGATATTCCTATATCTTATTAAAAGAAAAATAGAATAGAAAATGTAGTTCACTGACACACATTGAAACTCAGTCAGATAAGGTTCCTTAATTCAGAAATACAAGTCTCAGCTTACCTTTACTGTTACAAATCAGATCATCAGCACAAGGTGTGTACCAGCCATGGCCTACCATTCATGCAGTGAACCCTGTCAGGCTCCACAGGCACAATATATTCATCAACGACTTGGATGAG
>NW_010147476.1:0-1123 GCF_000699245.1 Pterocles gutturalis | reverse complement strand
CCCCCGGCCGCTCGGACACTTCTTACAACTGTTCCGAGGGAAACGCTTCATGAGTCCCTGTATTTTCGTAATCCCTCCGCTTCCCGCTGGCTACACCAGTTCTTTGACCGATGTGAACACAGGCAAAAGAGTTCGTGGTGAGGTTGTCTTCGTGTTCTCTCGCTATGCCTCGTCCGGGCTTGTATTTGGTTTTATTTGATTTATTCTTTTTGCTACTTTTACTTTCTTGAACGGGGAAAATTTTTGCAGTACGTTGAGTTTTTATTTACAAACTGAGAACCCGAAAAAGTCGTGAACTAGTTATTGGTTTCATCGTAATCTAGGTTGATCATTATTCGTCCACATTTTTGTAAGAATCGATAGTCCCGATTTACTTTGTGAGATAAACGCTTTCAAATAAAGCAGATCGGAAAGCCAAAATAATTGTAAAATTAATGGCTGAAACATTCTCCGTGTGGAACAAATGCTTAAAATATGTCACTGCCCTATAAAAAAATAGCGCGGAAGCATTTTTCCGGGCCAACTTCTACTCGTATTACTGAAACGTGTAATCCTTTTGAAGTCATATGGCAAAAAGGACTCCTCACATGATTAAAATCAACAAAGTTCGCCCTCAAATTCTTAGGCACAAGGGAAGACTTCTTTTCCCCAGAGCTCCCACCGATTTCAATGGTCCTTCTGAGCCTGAAACAGGAGTAACTGTGACCTGTAATATTTTATGACACATAAACCATAAAAGAATAATGTTAACAGTGAACGTCGGCCAAGTAGTGTGCCTGGGGGAGAAAAGGAATGTTTGCCTTGGAAAGGGAGAAAGGGAAAAAGGAGAGAGAAAGAGGGAGAGAAAGATAGAAAAAGAGAAAGAAAGTGAAAAAAATGAAAGAAGGGGAAAAAAGAAGTAAATAAATGTTTTTAATAACTTTAGACATCATATTGCTATTTATTCATGTATTATTCATTTAATTATTTCTGTATTCCCTTTTTTGTGGTTACCAATTTACTGCCATCGCACACAGCTAATTCCTAAGGGAAAACAAACAAGAGATCTTGCTCCTGAACTTATGCGGAAATACATGCCGAAACTATTATTTTCCAACAAAAAAAAAAAAAATTTAGAAACCCC
>NW_010147475.1:0-704 GCF_000699245.1 Pterocles gutturalis | reverse complement strand
TCTGTCTCAGCTTAACCCAGGACAGACTTCTTGGCTGAGAATGCTCCTGGTGTTCCTCATGGTACTCCCTGCTTCGTGCTCGGGGCTGGAGAGGGAAGAGATCACACCCAGGGGGTGTCTGTGCCATCCCAGTCCCAGGCTGGTGGGTGGGATGTAGTCTGTGGCAAAACCTTGCAGCTGCCCCTGGGGTCTCTTCCCCAGGGAGGTGAGGTGCATCGCTGTATTGGCCACACAGTAAATATATAATGAATTTTTTAAAAAATGGGATTTGAAACCCCCTGCTTTTTTAACTTTAATGTAGCTCATTCAAATGCTAAAAAGAACAAAAGGTCTCTGCATCACCTGCGCAGCCTTCGCATGGCAGCAGCTGGGCTGCCCCGGCCTCGTAGCACGTCCTGCAGCCATGGTGAGGACAGGGGCACGAGGCTGGATGGGGCCGGCGCTGACCATGGGTCAGGCTGCTGTAGGGATGGGTCAGCGCCATCGCCTCCTGTGGGACAGAGCTGCTGGCTGACACGGTGCTCCTGGGAAATGATGCTGTTGGTGGAGCTGGCTTGGATGCTCAGGGAGGCTGAGCTTTGCTTAACTTTGATTTCCTTAAGCAGAGCAGTAGCAGTTTATTAAAAACAACTTGACAACAGGGCTGGAGCAGTTTTTTTGGGGTTTTTTCATGTGTTTTTTTCTTTTAGTTGACTCTGGAAGCA
>NW_010147474.1:1605-1885 GCF_000699245.1 Pterocles gutturalis | reverse complement strand
CCCGGCCCCTTCCCCCGATCCAGTGCCACGAGGTGTCTGGTACCGACACGCTGTGTGACCACCGACGGGCATTTGGTCTCTCTGGGTCCTGGTTCCCTCTGCATTAACCGAGGATTTGTATTGTATATTGATTATTGTGGTCTTATGTGTATAAACACATTCAGAGAATATCAGACTCTCTAGTACGGCACTAAACATGCAGAGGGACCTTGAAAAAAATGAAAGGATTGTTTAGAAATAGGCTGAGCAGCTCGGCAGCAGCTGGGAGGGGCCAAAGTGC
>NW_010147474.1:394-1553 GCF_000699245.1 Pterocles gutturalis | reverse complement strand
AAAGGTCTGACCATCAGTTCAACTCCCCTCTGGACATGAGACTTTTTTTTTTTAAACACAAGCTTACACCTGGAAGAATAACGCCCATGTCAGTAGGGACCGTGGGAGGGGTTAGCCAGGTTTCCAGTTCATTTAGAGGTACAGAAGTTTTAGTGAGCTTCAGATCCCTCCAAGTATTGTCATCAACAATCATCGAATCATGAAGGTTGGAAAAGACCTCAAGGATCACCAAGTCCAACCGTCAGCCCAACCCCACCCAACCCACTGACCCATCAGCCCCGTCCACCCTAGGAAAGCTGGAAGCTGCACCCAGCCTGCTGCCCATGCTGCTGTCACCAAGGTCTTCTCTGCAGCTGCCACATCAGACCACTGAGTCTGGGCTTTTCCTCTGCAGGAGGAGAATGTGTCCATCTGGGAGGACAACGCGTTCACCAGGTCTGAGCCAACACAGGCTCCAAGGAAGGGCTCCTGGGAGACTCCTAAGGGACCCTTACAGAGTCTACGTGGTGCCATCAAAGAAGACAAGATTTGTATTTTAGAAATATTTTCCAAGGATTTAGATCCCTTGTTTGGATACAGTAGTAAATTAAAAAGAAAAAAAAAAAAAACCCACACCATAAGAATGGCTACAATAGATTCTTTTGGGTTGTAAAACTGAAGTCCCAATAGAAGGACCATAAATTTCTAAGGCCATACAGACTCCCTCAACACCTGAAGAAAAAGAAAACAGTGATTTCTTGAGAACACGGAGAGATGGAGGTTCTGACAGAAAGGACTCTGGCTCTCCAGCACGGGCAGGAGGAGCGTCAGGACAGGGCAACACGTACGGTGCCCACCAGCACCACCCAGAAAAGGGACAAAGGGGACAAGCCAGACCCACACGAAGCCCCACAACTCTCCCATTTCCGTGCTGAAGGGGAAAGCCTGGGGATCTGCCCGGGCACATTGGCCATGCCCAGCCGGGAGGCCAGGAACGACAATCCCCTCTTTCCCCTTGGCTCCACCTTCTCAGCCACGCCAACGTCCTCGCAGAAAAGCCCACGGGGCTGTCACCTTGCAGCATCATTCCGTCTCTGTACTCAGCCCAGACTCCTGCGAGCGGTGGGGAAAGACCCGCACCCCAGCCAGCCCCCTCCCACGGCGCACGGCAGCCCACCCA
>NW_010147474.1:0-250 GCF_000699245.1 Pterocles gutturalis | reverse complement strand
AGAAAATGGGGCGGCAGGGAGGAGAGAGGGAGGATGCTGGGCTGGGGGAAGCAAACCCTCTTTTCATCCCAGGGATTTGTTTGTTTAAACAAACCCAAGGAAAGCTTCCCAAGGGGGATGAGCCCCCAGGCATCAGCTGCAGACAATCACAGCTGCTCTGCCCTCAGCACAGATTTGCTTTTGCTGCAGATAAAGAAAAAAAAATTATGAAAAAAGCAACCAAGACTCTTTCCTTAATTTAAGGCTTTGC
>NW_010147473.1:0-776 GCF_000699245.1 Pterocles gutturalis | reverse complement strand
TGCCGGGCACCCCGTCCCGCCCGGCTCCCGGGGCTGGGGGCTCACACAGGGGTCCCCCGAACCCCAAAAAGCATCGTCACACACTCCAAAAAGCATCGTACCCCCAAAAAGCATCTTACCCCCAAAGAGCATCTTTGATAACCCCAAACGCACGTTAACCAACCCCGAAAGGACTTTATTCACCCCAAAAGCACCTTATTGACCCTAAAAGCGTCTTATTGGCCCCAAAACCACTGTAGTGACCCCAGAATCACCTTATCGAACCCAAAAGTAACTTATTGTCCCCAAAACCACCATACTGACCCCCAAAGCATCTTCTTGACCTGAACTTTTTTTACACCCAACCCACCCCAAAACCACCACACCCCCCCCAAAACCACCCCACCCACCCCAAAAACACCTTATCGACCCCAAAACCACCTTATTGTCCCCAAAAGCATCCTACTGACCCCAAAACACCCTATGGACCCCAAAACCACCTTATTGGCCCCAAAAGCACCTTACTAACCCCAAAAGCAGCTTTTCAACCCCCAAACCACCTTATTCACCCCAAAAGCACCTTAACCGACCGCAAAAGCATCTTATCGACCCCAAAATCACCTTATTGACCCCAAATGTACCTTATTGACCCAAAAAATAGCTTATTGACCCCAAAAGCACCTTATTGCCCCCCAAACCACCTTACTGCCCCCCAAACCACCTTATTAACCCCAAAACCACCTTATTGACCCCAAAACCACCTTATCAGCCCCAAAAGCACCTTATCGACCCCAAAA
>NW_010147472.1:0-16063 GCF_000699245.1 Pterocles gutturalis | reverse complement strand
GATCTTTAAGGTCCTTTCCAACTCAAACCTTTCTATGTTTTTATGACACAGTGAATGGTGTGTGTTGATAACAATGCATGTGGATTTGTGAATATTTTTTAATGTTTGGGTCTTTTGCTGATATGATAAATTATTTTCAAAGAGAAGTTCTTCGCATTGTTACTCCATGTCTAATTTTTTGCATTGCCTCCAGACAGGCTCACTCTCTCTGAGCATCCTCTTATTCAGCTCTTAATTTCAGGATAACTGTACAAAATCTGTCCCGTGCTTCACTTTGTCCTTGATGTTGTCTTGGTTGGCACTGTTTTATGTCAGATATGTGCACCTGCTGGGTTTAATTCCTTTACATGAGCAAGTTAACTATTCGACGAAGATAAAACTGAGGTCACCAACTCTTAACAGCAGTGGTGTGAAGCCTTTGCAGCGGGGTGGTGCTGGGCTCTCAATGCTGTCTTTTCCTGAAGTAGTCACGATGGAATTGAGTTTGCCACAAACTGGTCTTGCCTGCGTTCTTGGCAAAGCGGGATTAGCTTCCAAGTGAGGGAGCACAACCCCAACTTGTAACCACAGCTTCTGAAACCCTGCTGATCCTTTAGTCTGAAAGATAACTCCTGTAACTCTTGGGGATGTTCTGATTGCCTGGGATTTGTTAATTGATGTTGTGTAATGTTCCAGTGGTTCTGCTGGTGACCGACACTTGTTAGAAGTGTTGCTTACATTGATTTTACAGACTGCTTTTTTTTCTGTCTGCACTGGATTGCCCAGGCACGTGTGGTTCTACTTCCATGTTTTAGTTAGGGGCAAAAAATGAGTGGGCTGCAATTCACAGAAAAGCATATGTAGCTTACTTTTGGCTGTCATCTTTCCTGAAACCTTTTAGGAATCAAGGAAGAAGCAGCCTACTTCTGGTAGCCCATTTTTTTGTTTGTTTGTTTTTTCCTTTTTTCCTTTCCTAGTGGTCTGTTTTGGTTCAGATTATGAGATACACTTTTTTTGGGGGGGGGGGGGGGAGGGAAGCTGCAAGGTCTCTTGGCTTCTGGAATAAGGGTGTTAGCACTAGAGCTAATTCGTCTGTCTGGCTATAGAGATGGTAAGTCCTTTAAAAAAGCAAACCATTCCCCCCCCACAGCCTGAACCCCACAACAAAACAAGAACAACAAAGAAGAATGCTGCACCTGGGAACACATAGCTGTTCTCAGTAGTTGTTCAGGGATTGTGCGCTGTTGGCTGCTCTCTCCTGCCTAAAATGGCTTGTGATTGGGGTCACAATACAGAGGAAAGACAGAAAATTAAATTCTGCAACTTTCATGTTGATTTCACAGAGGCAATTCTCACCCTCTGCAGGAATCCATAATCATTGTAAAAACAGCTTACATTGCTTCTGTTGTGAAAGAGACAGTCACCAACAGTCTTGTCTGGGTGTTCTGAGTGTCAAGAGAAGTGAATGTTTCTAGAAGACATCAGTGATGAAAATCTACGTTGACTTATTGTATGGTTCACTAGATTCCTCCCTCCCCTTTTACCTAGCTAGAACTATGTTAGTGTGAAGTATTCGTTTTGCTTTAGGCATTTAGAATGTTAATTGTCTTTTATTTGGGAATTCTTTCTTCTTGTTGAAAGCAAATAAAAGTGTTATTTCATGTGCTGCTTAAGTTGCTCAAAATCTGGGCTACTGTCAGAAGCGGTGATCCTGCCCTGTTCCCAGCTAAGTATTGCCACCACCTTCTTTGTGTGTTCATGCAGTGTGCCTGCTTAGAAAGCTGTTTTGAGTGAAAACTAACTTTAAAGAAGAGAAATACCTAAAATCTCAGTTGGATCAGTGCTGAGAGGAAGGGCAGTATGATCTTCTATCAGTTTTAGCCAGTTGTAAAGCTGTATCTTGAGGCCGTAGTTACCTGAAGCGATATGACACAATCTGGAAGCTTGCTGGTGGTGAAGAGAAGATCCTGTTTCCATTTTTCTCCTGTCAGAGGCTCTGGCACTCTTTAGATCCTTCTGTGACTTGATTCAACTAGATAATGTGAAAGAAAATTACTCCTTGATTCCGCCTGGATGGTAAGCTGGGATGGTTCATGAGGAGACGTGACGTGTGCCGGAGCGGGAGTAAGGCAGGGGATCAGAACCAGGCAGGCCAGAGGAGGAGGAGCAGAGGGGAGGATGCTGTCAGTGAGCACAGCATTGTATTGCACAGCTTCACTGGGGGTGAATTATGAAAACCATATTATGGCACAGTGTAGAGGCTTACAATCTAGATCTTGATAGCTTATAGTGATTGATAGTTGTTCTACTTCAGTCTTAATGCTGGGTGCACATACCGGATGTACAGATTTATAGATAGAAAAATTGCAGGCAGTTGTCTTGCCTTGAGAAACCTTGTTGTAGGGCTTCTTGTTTGTGTACATTAAATAATACAATACAAAGATGAGTGATAAATTTTGTTTTCTCATTCTGCAGATGTTCTACTAATCTGCGTTCCATTTATTGCCATTGGTCTAAGCAGCTCTTTCAGAACTGCTGCTATGTCAAGATACAAACTGAGCCATTTGGAGATTGTGTGTGTGTGTAGATAGAACATATATACATACAATATATGTTTAAAATGTCTCTTGGGTTATTGCTCCCAATCCGGATGGCTTTCTGCCTTTGTTTCAATTACTAGATGTGATGTTAGTCATTAGTGCCACCGCACATTTTACGATTTGGCCTGTGACTCATTCTCACAGCCATCTCGTATTGGCAGAGTTATTCTCAGTCTCTCTTGACCCCTGTGATGTCAGCTACTGGTGGAAACTGGGTGCTGACTGTAAAAGACGCTACCTACTTCCTTGAGGAAGGAAATATTAAGTAAGTGCCTGAAAGCAAGAACAGCTTCCTAGCATTCTCAGATTGGCGTGATGATTGCTCTTTTTAAAATTGAAAGTGTAAATGGAATTTTAGGATATTCTGATGTCTGTATTGGAAGTCGATAATTATAAACAAGTATCTTATATAAGAGCTTTATAACTCAGCGCATGTGGTAGGTTATAGGGTATGTAGCAGCATTTTTAAGTCTCTCTGAACATTTTAAACTCTTATTCATGCACTAAAGTGGTTTCAACAATTACAAATGTGGAAAAACATCTGAAAGAGGCAGAAAATAGGAAAGATCTTATGCTGAAGTAAAGAGAAATTATGAATGAAATAACTACATAGATTGTTTTCTTTGTTACTGTACCTGTTAAATTAGATATAATGGCGATACCACTTTATTTTTCCATGACCACAGAAGATAACTGAAAATACTGTGTGTGCATTGAAGTTTGAAAAATCCTTAGTTTTACATAAGTTGAATGATTTTTATGTCTGCTATTTCAGTTACAACAAAAATGCAGATAAGATTTTAGCGGTAGAAGTAGCTGGACGGGAGAAAAGTAGTAGTATCCCATTTAAATAGTATCTTGTTAAAGATATACTGATTGGTAATGAGGAACTATGCATTTTTCTTGAGATTTTTAAGTTGTTTTGGGTTGATGCTGTGTTATTCTACTAGTGTAGTCTGTGTTGCAAACTGGGGTTAAATTTTATTTCTTTCCTTTAGCATGGTGGTTGATCTCTTAAATTGCCTAAACTTTCCACACCCATTGATAAGTGAAGGGGTAGATTTGTAAAGATCTGGTAATTCAGATAAGATATTTTCGTACCTGATTTTTTTATTGTCGCCAGGTCTGCCCCCGCACTGCTCAGTTATTTTTGTTTTGACTCAGTCTGATGCAGTGTAGTGGATTTATTTGGGGAATGAGGACCTGATGATGCTCAACTATTATTGGATAATGGTGATGATAGGAGCTCCCTAGTTGTTGCTTCCAGTGAGGAAAAATATTTTCCTTACTTATGTTTTCTGAAAGTTAGAGGGTGTTTGTTTGCTGTTAATGAAAATTCTAATGTATTTTTGTCTAGTATAAGCAAAATATTAAGTGATCCACATATTTAGTGCGGTAACAAGATGTGTTGGCAGCAGCCATGCTTGCATGGGTCCTCACAACTTTGCTAAGGCTAACAGAAAGGTTTAAAAATTACTCTGGTCTTTTTACTCAGTGTGTTTACATGGCAGTTAGAGGTGAAACCTAGGTGTGTTGTCCCATATCTACGAAAGCTTTGAACTGACAAGCTGATAGTAGCACAGCTGTGGTACCAAATAGCTGCTTTGAGTATTTATCTGGGCTCCATGTGGTTTCGGACTTGCCATCCCACGGGTGACTGGTAAGCTTTAGGAGATTTCATTTCTTACTAGTCAACCTCCTTTCTCTGCTGGAGAATGTAATGGATTTTTAAAAATGTTAGATGAGCCATTTTATATACGGTAGCTGGAGGGATAGAAACCAGTACTAAGGAATGAGGCAGAGATGGTCTGTGAATATTTTAGTGCTGATTTAATGGTGCTATTTGTTTAACAGTGATCACTGAAAGTTAGCATTGAACAGCCCTTCCTAATATGTAAAACTATTAATAGCTTGTTTGTCAATAAAAAGTTAAGCTTCTGTAGTAGTTGGTTTTTGTGCCGCTGGCATATTCTGTTATGCTTTATAGGTGCATTCAGCTTTCCCCTATGCTTGCTTGCTTGCTTATTTATTTCATGGCAAGTTGTCTGTATAAAGCAAGGGATTACAAAGAGACTTTCTGAAGTGCCACTTTTGTGTTTCTGTAAGTTAAGGATGATGATGCATATTGAAAAGCTGTGTTTGTAAATGCATATACCTTTGGAAAGTTTGCACAGCATTATCTGTAATTCTATGGCATGATCAATTTAAGAAATTTAAGCTCTGTCTCAGCTTAACCCAGGACACTTGTACCTAGGTATAACTTGATAGCACCTGTAAAAGGATTACCTTGTGATAATGGATTTTGCCTAGTGTCTTATCAAAGGGGAAAATACTGTGTGTCAAACAGACTTTTTAGCAATGTAGTCATCAGTTGTGACTGGATTTTAGAAGATGTGCTGGTTTTTTGTGTTGTGGGGTTTTTTTTGGCTTTTTTTTTTGTTTGTTTTCATTTGCCGATGAGCTTGTTTGAACCTGCTCTGGGATGTATAAACAAGAGCAGCCCAGTGTATTGGTTACATCCTGCTTTTTATACTGGTGCTGTGGAAGGGGAAACACCTTCAGTTAAGCAGCATAGGCCTGATTTTGGAGTAGGGAAGGGATCTAGAAGAGAAGGGAAGGCGTGATAAAAGTAGTGGAAAGCTGTAATAATAGTGGAGTTGCACATTCTGGCTTATTTTTTACAAATGGTGATTTCCCACATCTTGTGGTGTCCAATAAGAATTAGAAAGGTGTAGGGGTAACTTGTCTTTATTGGAAAAGTTCTTTACAATAGTCTTTTACAACACCTCCCATCCCTTTGTCAGCTGAAGAGCATTGCCTGGATGAAGGAGAAGGTAAATACTTCAGTGAATAGTGATTGAAGGGAAGATGCATCTTTAGAGAGTGATGATAAAACGGAAAGACTTGGAAGGTCAGGAAGCTAGTGATAGCGCTAAGAGTAAGTAAAAACATCTTGAAATATGAAGGACAAGTAATCAGAAAACCAGTGTAGTGAGTTGAAGTAGATCACACAAAAGGTTTTTCCCCACCCTGCAGTGGATGTAGTTTACACAGTGGTTTGAATTCCTAGGAGATGATCTTTCTATCGGGGTGAGAGTAAATTGAGATAAATGTCTTCAGAGGAAAATAGTGTTGAAGATGATTTTCCTGCTATTATAATATAGACTTTCAAGTTGAATATACCACTCTGGCCACATTGTGGACAACTAACAGGAAATTTTCAAAAACAAAATTATGAAGTTGTCTATATGTTTTCATATTAAATATTGACATGCTTTGCCCAAGAGGTTTGCTTTGATTGTACTTTATGCAGGTAAATAGTTTTAGATAAAATCTAAAATGAATTTCTAACTTTGTTTTAGCTAACCTTAATTAGTTATTTTTTTCTCTTATTACTTTGTCTTAATGGTGTAAACATCTTAACAGTGGTGCTTTGCCAGGCAAGTGCTTTTATTATACTAAATGGAATTAATGAGTAAGACTAAGTCTGTGCTTATGTGTTTGCAGTACTGGCATTTGAGACCCCAGACTTGCAAGCTGAGCTGCACAGGCAGGCTTATGTAAACTTTCCAGAGGCTTTAAAATGTGTGTCTAATTATAGAAGGTTAAGTATATGGATTTTTTTTTTTTTTTTTCCCCTAAGGCCATGTGGTTATGATATTATTGAGATTCCATAATGCCTCCTGCCATGACAGACAGCCTTGACATCTGGGCAGTGGATTCGCAGATTGGTGCTGATGGCTCAATATCTGTGGACTTCCTGTTGCCCACTGGAATCTACATCAACCTGGATGTCCCTCGAGATGCTACCATATCTCATATTAAACAGGTAATACCAAATGGTGAATTAACTGAAAAGTCACCTTGTATTGGGAAGTGTTTCTGATTTTGTCTTTTTGCAAATCAAGTAATGAATTTGAGTAGGCATACAAAATAATGTATTGAAGGTGCATGCATAGCAGATTGATTAATAAAGATGTATATGTGTCTGGGGGTTTAGAATGTTTTTAGACAGATGGTAAGGTTCGGAGAAATTACTTCTTGCTCATGGTTACACTTCAGCAGAGGTTATTCTAATAGCTCTATATTAATATTGTGTTGCCGCATCTGAACCTTTTTTTAAAACATTGGTAGCACATTGTACATTTGTTTAACATTTCTCTGTTTAGTGTGGAAACACAAGATGCTGTGTCTAATTTGATTTTAAATATAGAAGTCACAGATTATGCTCCTTCTTTTGATTGACACCAAAGATGGACGCTTTAAAAACTATGTATGCCACTTCGTAAAGGTTGTATAAAAGTGACTTGTCAGGGCACCACTTAAAAAAGTGAGGGAATACTCAAGTTGAAGGAAGAGGAGCATGTATGGAGATAACCACAGATATTAAAGAATTATCTGCTGACCTTTCATCAGATAAAGGACATCTTGGGGGCGTTTTAGACAAGTTACTTTGGAATTAGGTAGTGGGTGAATTACAACACCAAGTAATCACCTTAAGCATGATAAACTTCTACAAGAAAATAAACAAGTGGGGTTTCTCATTCTGTTGCATTGCCTGGTAAATAAGTACATTGTTTTTCATTCCTGTTCAGTCTGAGAGTATTCATTTGTTTATATAAATTATTTTCTTAATCTCAATAGTAGCATCACATAATTTATTGTTCTCCTAATTTGAAACTTTTTTTTATGCAGTGGACTACTTAGTGTTTTAGGAGAAATGAGAGTGCCACTAGAAATTGAAGTGATCTAAGAAATAAGTTTTGTGCTCTACTCAAATACTTGAAATAATTCAGACTGGAAAAATGTTGTTGTCTTAGTAAAAGGGTAACCTGGGCAACTATAGGTTAGTTGGTGGGTAACATAATGGAATAGCTGGTAGTGATTTCGACTGATGAAGAATTTAGAAAATAAGTCTCTCAGTGCAACAATAAGGGACTTTAAGCTGTCTGGTTTTCTTGATGGTTGTGAGACATTGAAGCTTAACGTGCTATAAACAGTTTCTGTTGATACTTAAGTGTTTTTCAAAGAAAAGGAATGTTGATCATGCCTACGTGATGCAGGTCTTTTGTGGAAATCATTGTATTTGAAAACAAAATAAAAATGAAGACTTTGGCATACTGGATCAGTAGATTTGCTCCCATGATGTTGCTGTGACAAGCTCTAATTTGTGGACCCTTGGATGTATAAATAGGGGACTGGAGGGCAAATATAAGGAGTTTATTTTTTACGTGAAACTGTAGAGATTAACATAAGAGAATGGAGGAAAAATAACCAATTATTTGAGGGCTGAAGAATTTTATGTTTCTACAGACTTATAGTTCTACCAGGCCAGTACTTTGAGTGATGGCAAATGGCTGCTTTCAGTGGAAGTCAGCTTCAGGGACTTCGTAGCTTTTTAAATTTTACAGTCATTAAGGGATATAAGTACCAGTAGCTGGAAATTGAAGTTAAACAACTCGGGAGGGGAAAAAAAAAAAAAGAGGTACAGGTTTTTAATCAATATAATTAGTTATTGGGGAAGAAAGAACACAGGCAGTAGTAGATGAGTCTTTTGATACCTTTGAAGTTGGAATTTTTGCTCTTCACCAAAGGTAGTTTCTGGATTCACCTCTCGCTCAGCTAGGCAAAATATACTGGAATACATTTCTGGAAGGCAGAATTCATTGTACAAATCTATGAAATAAATGCAGGTACGTTCAGCTCAGTAAAAGGAGTTCAGTTTGGCTTCAATTGTTTGAGAAGAGGTTTTTCAACAGAGGTTTTTGCCATTGCATTGTTGATCTTGCAGTTCCTGTTTCAAAATAAGTTTCAGAAAGATCTCCATATATATACACTTTTAAAATTAGGACAAAAATATTCTCACAGATAAAGATCTGAATAATATTTAGGCTGGGAGAGCTCTTTTTCTTCTAGTCTTGATTTCTGCTAAGGATTTGACCCACTGACATTACTTAAGGTGTAATCTGCTACTTAAGTATTCGGTTCAGTAAAGCGTTATGTAGTGTTCTGTGGGCAACTTGCATGTCTCAGTGGCCTGCCAGTAATTTACAAATAAATTTACTTTCAGCTTCTCCAAACAACAGGAATTTTTTATTCAGGAATTAGTTCCATAGTGGGAACTTGCTGTCTGTGTATTACAAGAATTACTGGAAAAAAAGTGTAGATATGTCTTGAGGGAGAAGGATTTTGGTAGGAAGCTATAGGAATGGATGGAGGGGAGTGACACTTTGCTGGTCAGCGTCAGGAACATCTGCCTCCAAAATCAATAGGTGCTTTGTTACTGTAGTGAGTGACAGCCATGGTCCTGCAGCTTTACTGCAAACAGGACTGTACTGGGTCCGTCCCAGGATAAGGGTTAGGACGACGCGCTGCGCTTCTCTCATCACCTCCTAGTGTTTGCCCCGTGTGTATTTTACCCCTGGGATATTTATGCACACAAGTTGCTGCTTAAAAATAACAGCAACGTAGAGACTACAAACAAGACAAAGTAAATATGTAATGATTTATAGGGATAATAATGAACCATGTTAGCAAACATGTTACTCTTGTGTTCTTTTGGGAACATAAATGGAAATTAATGTTACCTTCAGTGCTATAAGATACATCCACACTGTCTTGGTTTACTTTATGTATTTATTTTCTTTGCAGCTGTTATGGAAGCAGGCACATGCCTATCCGCTCTTTCATCTCCTCATGGAGATTGACTCTTACATGTTCTCATGCGTGAATCAGACTGCTGTACATGAAGAATTAGAGGATGAAACACGGAGACTTTGTGATGTTAGACCCTTTCTACCTGTCCTTAAACTAGTGACAAGGAATTGTGATCCAGGAGAAAAGTTGGATTCCAAAATAGGTGTCCTTATAGGCAAAGGTAATTATATTTACTTTTTTTTTTTTAAATGAAGGTAAACCTTGTTTTGTATGAGGGTCTTAGTTGGGCAGGTAACATAGACAAATTTAAAATTAAATATTTCTGGTTTTTATTTTTCCCCTGACAGAATTTCTTTCTCAGCTAATACTGATATAGTTAAAATACTTTAAGTACCCAAGACACCACATTTGGAAGTTGATGAAGGCTACTTTTTATCTTGTATTTTGTCACTGTGTTGTATTGCTACATCAATCAAGAGCACATTTTGTTTTACTAGATGGTGAAAAAAAATCTCTAATATTAATTGCTAAGTGAAGGAAAACATAATCGCAGAAAAGTGTTAACATAAATAGCCCAACAGCAAACTGGGTACACAGAAGGAATTAGAAATTATTATGGTTTTGTTATACACGGTTTCTGAGTTGGTTAACAATATGATTTTTGTTTTTGCTCTCAATTGTGGCACCGATTTTCAGCAAACAATGAACAGCTATTTTTAAAGGTTTCACAGTAACTTGTTCTTGGTGTTATTTCAGAATTTTCAGCTTTTAAATCTACTCTGCTTGGTTATACAATCAAGATTGACAGGGTTGTGTGAGGTCATACCTCTTGTATTAAACAATGAACCATTGTTAGCTCTTTCATAGAGACTGCAGGTTTTGTTTAGATTTCAGCAGTACACTGTCTGCCTATTTGTTAAAACTGACAATGGAAACAGTTAGCCAGTTTAACCATTCAGACATATTCTGACAGATTCTGAGAGATTCACATTCTTTGATTGAATATTTTGCTTATTATAGCTGTGCAAGATCCTTCCTTATGCAGCCCCTATTCTGTACCTTAACACTGAAGAAAATGTGTTCCTGTCTAAGCTTCTAAATTTAATGTTTTGTTCTCAAAAGGTGTTTAGTGCTTTGTGTAATTTGGACAATGTCCTTCAAAGTTCAGGAAAAAAGAAACAAACATTTGCAGGCTTTATACTTCCTGAATGGCTGAAGAATCACAGCTGTGTGGGCTCTCCACTGTGTATTCTCTCTTTACGTATTTTGGAAAAGAAACTTTACCAATCTCGCATTGGTTGAAATTTCAGTCCTGTCATTTTGACTTGAGTAGAAGATTTTAATCACAAGGAAAATTCAAGAATAAATTTATATATTTACAGTCCCACTGTCTTTCCTTTTTGGATTTTAAACAAAGTAAAATAGATGATGTAATCTTTCTGTGGAATTAAAAAAAAAAAAAAGTTTGCAAACTTTTCTTCCTTTCTGTGCTGCGGTTTCTTTTCATTTGCTCTTCTGAGGAGAGACTTAAAACTTTCCAAGCTATCTCAAACTCAGGGTGCAGTTGGCTTTTTCATTTCATAGTACCCAAGCGAGGCATTGGTTCTTGCTGTTTAAACCCTCATACCAGGTGGTGTGGGAATTGTGCAAGTAACTTTGGAAGTCCACTGACGTACAGGATAACGTGGAACCCAACTCACTTCTGAGCACCCATTTTTAATGGGATGTCTGAAGAAAACCACTTATGTAACCTTAACTTAAAGATAATAAGGTTTTGAATGGGATGGTAAATAGATGGGCAGTATTTGTACAGGTGTGTATCCTTTTGCTTGCTTGAATTCTCTCAGGTCTCCATGAGTTTGACGCCTTACAAGATCCTGAAGTGAATGACTTCCGAGCTAAAATGCGGAGAATCAGTGAGGAGAAGATTCAGTCGCTTGTGGGACTCTCCTGGATGGACTGGTTAAAGCACACTTACCCACCAGAACAGGAACCTGTTATCCCAGAGAGCTTCCAGGATAAGCTCTATAGTGGAAATCTTGTAGTGGCTGTTCATTTTGATAACTGCCAGGTAGGAATGGTTGTTCATCACATTTAATGTTGTATTGTTCTTAATCCTGATCTGAGTTAGCATGTGTTTGATCAAGGATGTAAATGAAATAGAATACTAACATTTTGGTGTTTGCTTTAAAATGCAAAGAAGTCAAGATCCTTTACTCTTGGAAGAAAGTGAGGTCATGAACCTACAGTTGTGAACTGAACTAAAGTCAAATGACAGTTCTATTTCTAAAGTCAAAATGTGTAAAACTTGTGTATTCTGTATTATTTCACATTCGTTTAAATGTAAAACATAATTCAAAGTTGTGAGGACATTTTTTGGCCAGCTGTTTCTGTGTTGCTTCACTAGTGTTCAATTTTAGGCTCAGGAGATGCTGGTGAATTGGGAGGCACCATACTCCACACATGTCTTTTTGTGTGTGATTCATTCTTGAGCATCTTTGGGATTGATCTGCTAGTTAGGTTGAGCAGTACATTTTAAAAAAAGAGGAATTGGTATTCCCTGTGTTGGATATGCGTATAGACAGATAAAACACTAGCAGAGACTTGAGAGTTTTTGTTTCTGCTAAGAAATCCATGGCGTATTTTTAAAATAAAAACCTCTTTAGTTTCCACCTAAAATTACTTAGCTTCTTTTTTTGATGTTGAAGTTTCTGTGATTCTGCTTGAGTCCAGCGTTCATATTCATTTTTGTACTGTGTTCTTTTTGATAACAGTGAGGGATCAGAATGGGAAACTTTAAAACTTCCGAAGTGTGTAAATATATTGAGCTATATTTGGTGTCCGTTTTGACCTAGGGGCCTAGATACTGATTTTCTAATAGGTCAGCTGATTTGATTTACAAAGCTATATTATTTCTGATACTGTCTTCGTCTTCTGTAACTTAAAAAATAAAAAATCCAAAGTGGTAAAATCATATCTGACTCTGGAAACACTAAATGCACAGGTGAATACTAAGTTTGGTCACCAGTAACACTAGCTGATGTTGGATGCATAGGTGTGTTTATGACAAAACCTGTTTCCAGTCCTCTTTGGCTTAGTAGAGGACTTGCAGTTGTCCAGGAGTATCTGTGTGTTTGTCAGCTTTTGATTATGATATTGTATACATATGCGTAAGATAATGGTACAAAAGCAGGGCAAAAGTTCATGCTGCTGCTGAATATATTTGTCTGTCACTGTAATAGCTTAGGCTGCTGACATTTCAGATGTTTCAAATGCTTCTGCTGCTGGTTCAGACCTTCAAAGCTGTTAACAGTTCAAATCTGAGCTGCTTTTTAGAGAAGTAAACTCTGATCCAGACTTTACTACTTGCAGTGAGTACTAAAAATCATCTCAGGAGGTTTAAATAGGAAAGTATGGGGACTGTTGTGTTCTGTCAATAGGAACGCTGCAAGATTGCAAGAAAGGAATATTAACATACTTTTTGTCTTGAATGGGTGGGTGAGCTGTAAAGGCTACTTTGTTGTGTGTGGAGCAAGAGAAAGAGACTGATTCCCGTTTCTGTGACATACATGTAGAAACCTACAATTTGGAAGTAAAGCAGGTGTCATAGAGCACCAGCTTCCTGGGAGCAGAAAGTGTCCTTCCCTGTCTACCCACTCTCAGTTATGACAGGAGAGAAAAGCCTTCGCTGTTTGGCTGCTTTCTTGGAGGGGGAAGCTCTTATGAGCCATGCAGAAATTGGGAAAATACAGAATTAATTTTACCCAACTTTACAGAGTTAGATTTTTCCATTAG
Source organism: Pterocles gutturalis (assembly GCF_000699245.1). NCBI lineage: Eukaryota > Metazoa > Chordata > Aves > Pterocliformes > Pteroclidae > Pterocles > Pterocles gutturalis. Next base: position 3,032 of record NW_010147472.1, on the reverse strand, counting down.
GGCAACTTGGCTTCTTACCAGTAAACTTCTGTATAAAGAAAGCACAAGTCAAAAGAATGTAAGCCAGACAACACTTTACATTTGTAAATAACTGCTTTTAGAATGCTTACATCTTCGAGTGTGTGTGTAAATAAAAAAAAATCAAAACAAAAGAACAGAACTCAATGAATCAGCCTTTGCAAATAAAGGTGAGCAGAATGTAATGTAGTAGATTAAGGGAGATGAAGGATTTCACAGAGGACCTTTTACATTAGGCACATTAAATGAATTTAACCTTTTTTTTAAATTTAAAAAAGAAAGTAGCATCTTACTTATACCTTTTTGGAGTGCATCAGAATTAGAGATACTTTGGAAACATGTAGATAGCCTCTAAGTTGTATTCAGAATGCTACGGGTATTGGCTGCTACCCCTCTTTTCTGCGCTCCTCCAAATATGATGATGTTTTTGTACTTAAATCACACTAACAGTTTATTCTGCTTTATTACTTGAAGCTTTGTTTTCCTTGTGAGAACAATGGTAGCTAGAAAGAGGATAACTTGCTGGTGCCCTGAAAGAAGAAAAACGAACATGTCTAGTACTGCTAAATACCTTGAAATGTATGTGATTTATTGTCTCCTTCATTCACATTGTAAAATGCAAGTTTCTAGATCAATAGCCTGGTCTAGAAGTCTTTAAATCACTGCTGGATCAATTAGATAAAGTTCTGCATTTTTAAAATTATTTCTGATACTATAAAAATTTGGAAATTGAGCATTTTGCAGTTTTTAGGGTGACTATTGCTCTGATTGCACTGAAGATGCAGAGATTAACTGTGTTAAAATAGACTGTTTTTTCATAGTGAAGTATTTCTCATTATTTAAGATTAAGCTACAATGTAAGCCTTGTATACCTGACTACGACAAGTTTGACATTCAGTATTCCTGTTTGTGTTTTGTTAGGATGTATTTAGTTTTCAGGTGTCTCCTAACATGAATCCCATAAAGCTGAACGAGCTGGCAATCCGAAAACGTTTGACTATCCATGGAAAAGAAGATGAGGAAGTTGATCCTGCAGACTATGTACTGCAAGTTAGTGGAAGGCTAGAATATGTTTTTGGTGATCACCCATTAATTCAGTTTCAGGTATGCAAAACTCTTTGGACCCTTAACGGTTCTCTAGTGCCTTGGCCAAAATTGGACCTTGCTTTGTGTGCTGTTGGATGGTCAGCTATGCTGAACAGTAATTTGCTTCCTCCTCGTGTCTGCTGCTCTCTCCAATTGTAAAAGACATGTGCACCATTTCCTTTTTATCTTTGTAATATATTATTGTTTCTTTGATTTGAAAAGTTGCTGTAGAAGTAGTCTGCTAGCTGGTAACAACTCTTTTCCGTGGGCTTTTAGTACATACGCAACTGTGTGATGAACAGGACTCTTCCTCAGCTGACTCTAGTCGAGTGTTGCACCATCAAGAAAATGTGCGAGCAGGAGATGATTGCCATAGAAGCTGCCATAAACCGAAAATCACCCAACCTTCCTCTTCCTCTGCCACCAAAAAAAACAAGAACAACAACTGTAAGTTGGCAATGGAGAATATCAACTACCCAAAAGGAACAGTGACTTGTGGAGCATAAATCACAGTGCCTGGCATTTGTGTTGGTGCTACTGTTTTCCAGCATAGGTCACCTGGGTCTATTGGAGCCTCCTGTTGCTTGCAAGAAGGTTTTTGTCAGAAATAGAAGACTTTGAGGCTTTTCGGAAATTTCTTTCCTTCCCTTGTGTCATCCATCCTCCTTCTCCCCCCACCGTCTCCTTTCCATTGTTATTGTTTCTACTTTTAATCACAACCCAGAAGAGCAAGTAATAATCTGTTACCAGCAACTGGAGAAGTTATTGCAGAGAACCTGGATTCTTCTTTTTCACTTTTTTCCACTTTTTTTCCTTTAGGGCTTCTTGTATGCTCTTGTAGTTATGATAACCAATTTATTTTTTCAAGATTTCAGGTCTATGTTTTTTAAAATGCATCTTCTTTTAGTTTGTATTTATGATTTTTGCTTAAAATGCTTAGCTTGTAAAATAGGTCTCACTATGTTACATGGATTGCGAATGAACTTGCATCTTTGTTTCTCTTCTCAGAGTGTATGGGATATTTCCAACCCTTTCAAGATTCTTCTGTTAAAGGGTAATAAACTAAATACAGAAGAAAATGCCAAAGTAAGTAACATAAGGTGTTTTTGTAGTCCAGAATATATTCTTATTCTGTGTGTGTCTCAGCGTGGACTGCATGCTTCTATACAATCTGTCTTTTATTTTCTGAACATACTGAACACAAAAAAAGCTGTAGGATCACTTCCTGTAAAAATGTGTGAGTGGGCTACTGACTGTTTTGCAGACCACAAGTTGTTAACACATGGGAATTTATTGCACAGCTACTTTAAGACCTTACAAGATACTTGCCTGTGAGGTAGAGCAACATTCATTTCCTTTTGTTTGGCAATCAATAAATTAAATAGCCACTTGCATAGATTAGGAAGAAATTCAATTAGCCATTGAAGTTTGCTGTTCTGATGCTTGATTCGGGATACTTAGTGCATTTTTTTCTTTCAAAACTATTGTTACAACCTCCTTGTATATTAGCAATGCTATGTTTTACTACATGGCTAAATGAGCCATAGTTACAATTTTACTACCTGAGACACAGTGACTGGGGAAAAGAATGTCTGCAAAAGCAGATGTTTCGCTTTTCTTTGTCTAAACCATTATTTAGCTAGTTGTAATAGCTTCTTACCTACATTCTGTAGACTCTTAAAATTTTTAAAAGAAAAGTGAAAGGAAAAGAGAAGGTGGATTCCAGAAGCAAGATAGCTATCAAGTTTGGGTTTTTTTCATATTTACAAAAGTGAGTTTTGGTTAATTTCAGTATGCTTTTAGAGAAGAAAAAAATGTTGATAGTAAACTTGAGGAGAAATGGGAAAATTTACAGTTCCTCAGTTTTGGTGCCTGTGGAAACTATCTAAATATTTCGTATTTTCATAGAATGGCCTGGGTTGAAAAGG
>NW_010147471.1:0-7791 GCF_000699245.1 Pterocles gutturalis | reverse complement strand
ACATTCTGTGATTCTGTGATTCAACAGGAAATTAGTTATGGCCGCAGTTTAAGGAGGCTACCGCTATTGGAGCCCATTGGTCTGATAATGGCTGCTGCCAATAAGGTTGTATTGATTGGCTTATTTCACAGCCACTTATTGAGAACATTCACCATGTTCTGTGTGACAGAACAAAAACATTTGAATTTATTTACAAAATAAACATCACGAGCATTTGAATACCGAGACATTTTCCTGGATAATTGCAAAGCTCGATTAATTTTAAATTGCAGTGCTTCTAAGTTAAGATGCCAGACACCACCACCTGCCACTGTAAAACACACTAAACAATTGTTATCACTATTTTTAAAGGTGCTAGTATTCCTACCCTTACACTTCTGTATTTATAAATGGTATTCAGAGGCTTTTAAAAGATCTTTTAGATTCTAATTTATTTTCTGGAATATCTAGTAAAAGCCAGAATAAAGTAAAAAAAATAAATTAAAAAACCTAACAAAACAATCTGTATAGAACACATATACTTGTAACAGAAACATGACATCCACATAGCTCATCTACTAGATCATCAAGATATCAAATGCTTTATTACTGGCTAGAGAATGTCTGCTAGTTTCATAAACAGAGCTCAGGGAAACAGAATGAGGCTCTAAATCTGTCTATATTTACACGTGTATTGTAATTTCTGATTAAAAATGAATAAAAAGCATTTTTAACCTTTTTATGGCAAACCACAAGTCACCAATGTGTGAGACGTCTTGGAGGAGAAAGCCTACTATTTTAAATGCATGCATACAACTTTATACATAACAAAAGTTAGGATGATTCATTTTTTTCTAAACATGTTGCCTTCTTATTGCTAACAATGAATTTTATTTACTAATCTAACTTGTGGCAATGAAGATAAAGTCATGCTTTTAGAAGTTTACACAGTGTAAATAGCCTAAGAAGAGGTATAAGCTATTGAATGACAGCATGGTTTAGATATACATGTGAGTGAACATCATCTCCATGAATTTCTTGAAATTTCTGATGACAAGTTATGCATGTAAGTAGAGTCACAGGAGAGTTGAAGAGTCTCATCATGTCATAAGACATTAAATAAGATGCACAGACAGATAGATAGAACTCAATCATAAAAGCTGCCCTGTGGGAGCAGACCCTTAGAGTACAGACATAGGAGTCTGCCCATGCAAATTAGGACCTTACACTGTGCAAATCCCTTGTATCCATGGTGGGTGACACCTGTTTTATACTTTAAAAAGCATTGCTCCTTCGTATCTCCAGTTTTGTACCTTATTGACTCTTCTTTTGCTCAAAGTTTTAAATCCACAAAACAATCACACAGATGCTAACATTAAAGATTTGGGACAATGGGATCAATGCAATTCTGGCTGTTCTTAAAACTAAGGAAATTGTAACTGTTTACTACATATAGGGTTTGCAGTACATGGTGTGAAAATACAGCTCTATGAAGCTAGGGGTCTGAATGTTTTTTTAGTTCTGCTCCTCAAAAAGCACTAATGTAGCAAGATGCAACAACACGCTGCTAAAAAAAAAAAAAAACATGCCAAAACCCAGTATTTAGCTGAATACAAATGTTTTCTAGAATCTATTTCCTTCTGAAATCTGTAGATTTCTGTCTCCAAGATTGGAAAGCAAACAAACAAACAAACAAAAACCCATTGCCTGGCAATGTATAAATTATTACTGTTTTGCATACAGCAGATGGCAGCTATCTGGGGGAATGGGAGATTGTGTGTACAGCTTCATCACAGCAGTACTCATCTAGCAGCTGTTGCTTCTTCACACTTTTCACCAAATTTCATTTGTTTTAGCCAACGAATGGATGCTATTAGAAAATGATCATTCAAATTAATAGTCTTACTAAAAACAAATACAGTCACTGTGAGGAAACATGCATTAGGATAGCTAGGATTTTTTTTTTAATTTACTGCTAAATTTAAAACGCTCACTCGTATATATACACACATACATTTCATGCATGCATATATACAAACATAAATGCTTGTATGCACAACAAATAGCAAACATTTTCTCTTTTGGTAACAGTTTGGTTATACTTCATGTGATTAACATAAAAGTACTCTCTGAATAAGTGCTACTGTCCATCTAGCAAACATATTCTTTTTCAGATAGATACATATTTTCACCATTATCTGAGTGAAAAGGTTACCTTTTTTTCCCTATGACCATGATGCAGTTTTTTCTTTCTGCTTTTCAGTTCTAAGTGAATTTTATAAAAGTAAATTATAAAAAGTAGCAGAATATATATTATAGAATACACATTACATTATAATTTCCCATATCATAACTGATCATTAAATATACTTTGGGACACCTGTTTTATTGCTAGTTTATTAATATTTGCTTCTGAAGTCACCTAGGGCCTAAGTTCTGAATCAAGTCACACACAACAATTTTCTCCAGAAGGGAAAGATGGAAAAAAAAAATTTCTTGTGAGATGACAGAGATTTTTAGAATGAAATGGCATTAAACACCCACCTCCCTGAGGACAGGATCAGTGATACTGTCCAAGTTCACAGAGCCTTCATATGTTAGGTAGTGGAAAACGTTGAGTGCACGCACTGCTTCTGGTCCCCGTTGCTTGTAGCCAAATATAAGGTCAATCCACTGATGAAGTTGACATGAAACAAACTCGCTTTCCAGGGCCTGAGAGTGAAATCCAGAGTTAGGAAGTAAATCCCATCTTGCAATTTTGTGTTTAAATTACCTCTCTACCTTCTCTTATTAACTGAGGAAACATAATGGGCATCATTACATTCCTTGTTCAGGCTTATTTTCTATATTTGAAATCCTACAAACATTAAAAAATAGAACTAATTATATTGGAATAGAAACTAAAAAGATATTCTTCTTTCATTCAGCTTTATAGCAACTTAATTTTCTTCTCAGCTACTGGGTTTCTCCTAGCTGCAAGGGTTTAAATTATTAATTTTTTGTCTTGTCATATAAGTTACGTAATTTGTCAAGAAAAATAGATGAAAATGGGAAAACAATTTCAAACTTCCAATTTTCCAGCTCATTTTCCAACTAGTTCTAATTAGTTTTAAATCTAAAACAGAAATTTGAGGATTAAAAAGCTGCATTAGCAAGGTGAGGTTCTGAACTCCATGTGTGAATTGTGACTGATTTCTCAAAGGAGAAAAGCATTTTCCACACTCATTTCTGACATTAGGTTGGTTCACCAGAAAAAACACATGCCGTGACTAGCTAGTTTAAAAATGCTATTCCTTTGCTCAGCATATGGACAGAGATTAATTCTAGATCAAGGAAATGATGATAGTATTACTGTTGAGCCTGATCCAACCAATGTGCCTTTATCAGGCATGATTGGCATCCGTAGTAGATATCATTGCCTGAATTGGAGCTTTCGAAGCTGAAGGCATTGCACAGTTTCTCCTTACCCCTTTTATCAGACTACCTGTCTTAGTTTCCCATGAGCCAGTACCTGGAAACACAAATTGTTCTCCTATAAAGACTCATCATGTATTTAAGATGGCATCCTGGCACACATCCTGGTTCTTTCTTTCCTAACACTACCTTCAGAGAAGAACTGTGATAAACAAGAGCTGCTAATAAAATAAAGATTCATGGTTCATTGACCAAGTGTTTATATGTGTCCTTGCCCAAACTACATAGCAGTCCTTATTTTGTACAGTGTCACATACCCAGTTCCCTTTGATCAGAACAAGTGCAGTTCAGACTTCAGATGTGGGAACTAACACCCAATTAGTTTGTTAGAAAAAAAAATAATTACAGAATCACAGAATGGCTGAGCATGGAAGGGACCTTTGGAAATAATTGGGTCCAATTCCCTCTGCTCAAGCAGGGTCAACTAGAGCAGGCTGCCCAAAAGATGGCTTTTGAGTATCTCCAAGGATGGAGACTCTACAACCTCTCTGGGCAACTTGTGCCAGGGCTCAGTCACTCTCACAGTAAAAAAGTGTTTCCTAATGCCCAGAGGGAACCTCCTGTGTTTCAGTTTGTGCCCATTGCCTCTGGTCCTATCACTGGGCACCACTGAAGAGAACGTGTCTTGCTCTGAAAAAAAAATACCATCCTTAATAAAATTTATTATGTAAACATCTATGTCAAACTTGCTACTACTCACTGCACAGAGGCAGACCTGGCAGCAACCGTCTATATTACATTATCTAATACTTTTCATTCTCAGAGATAGTGGCTTATTTTTTTTCTTCCCCTGAGAAATGTTAATTTATCTATTGTTTCAAGCACAGTGCCACTACCGAGCAGAGACACTTTCCAGCCAGCAGAGACACTTCCCAGCTAGGACAGAGTTTCAGGTCTGCCCCAGGAAAGTTTGAATTTTACAGCAGGAGAAACTTTGGGAAAAACCTGTTTTCCATTTTATTAATTTCCACGAAAAGGAGGCTGCTTCAGAAATAATCATAGGACATTGTAGTACTGTGCCATGCAATGCCCACCGGCAGCATTCCCCTGCCCACCACCCCACATACAGGAAAAGCTGCAGACAGGGCAGGCCACAAGGGTCTGGTTCTCTGGGTAATCACACAATTGTTCCTCAGACATTCTCACATGTGGAAAAGGAACTCTGTGCTGTGGTGGAAAACTGGACCCTTTTCTGTCAAAATCAGTGACTCTTATTTCTGAGGAAAATGGATGGGCAGGCTCAGGCCTTGTAGATGACATGTAGCTCAGTTTTGAAGGGCTTAACTTCAGCATACCATAAGATGCTATAAAGACATGTTGCAGAGAACCCTATAAAAAATTTGTTGTTTCTTTTTTTCAAAATCAGAGTCCATCACATTCAAAATGTGACTAGTATTATTTAAATAGTAGTAATACTACTTAATACTAATTACTATTAAACTAATACTATTTGGTTTCAAAGTATGTATACAGATAAATAAGTAATGCCAGATCCTTAATTATATTGTATTACGTGTGTGCAACACAATATATCATCTCACATAATCTTTTTCTCAGGACTTTTAACTCATTCAGCATGCACGATGTTAGCATTCAAGGATAAAATTAAGTGTGGCACAGCAACCACGAATAAAGCATTTCCTAACTTTTAAATCCTCAATTTTTAATGTTCCTTTGTCTGTAATATAATTTAAAATAGAATTTAAAGCCTGTTGTCTTTCCAGCATCATCTCCTACCAACTCTGAGCAAGCAGCCTCACTGTTCATATTTATAAGTTTCTTTTGTATCTGTATCTATTATTTATGTATTAAAAAGTAATTAAGGAAAAAATGTTAGACATTTGCTTTGGTCAAAAATAGCATTGTTAGTTCTAGAATAGGGAGAACATTTCAGGAAAATGGAAAAACTGTTGACTATTTAAAGGTGGGACAGTAAATTTGAAAAAATAAATGCTTGGGTCAAATGAGCACATTTCACCCATTATCTCTTCTAACATCCTCTCTCTGTTAGGAGAGTTGAATGCCTAGGTTCTGTTTCCCTGAGGCAGTTTCTACTTGCACGACCAGCCCTTACTCAGCAGCTTGTCATTCCAGAGAAGGTCTTACTGACCTGGATGAACGGTTCTTTAATAACTTACTAAACAAATGATCTACTTTTTAACAGCAGCATGTCATGTCTTCTGTCTCCAATTCTCTAAGCAGATCTATTGTGCTATGTTTGTAGGTATAATGGTTCTTTAAAGGTCTGTATGCTGAAATGCAACACAAGAGCTGGGGAAATTAATAAAGAGTCAATTTAATTATTCTGAACTATAAATCTAAGAACTACACAGAAATATGGAAGTCAGAAGACGTGCTGTCAGGGATGCGAGGATGTTGGTGGTGGCAAGGGGACTAACAGCGCTGTGCCTGCCAGGTGCTGTGTGGTGGAAGAGTGGTGGTGGGGTGGCAGATTTGGGGCAGAGACCAGAGTGGAAGGTGTAGAGAGGAGCCAGAGCTGTGAAGAAGGGTGGCTCTGCATGGGCCTTAGCATCATGCAGCCTCCAGCTGTTTGGGTCCTCTCCATGGGGGTGTTCTGTGGGGTATGGTGCTGGGCACAAACAACAGGGAGGGTGCACTCCAGAATGGGCCACCAAAAGGCTGCAAAATCCTCCCTGGGACTTGGTGAGAACAAGGTTTGTAACTTGGATTCGTTTTAGTCAGGAGAAAGCTTTTGATGTCAGGTCTGACCTGGTTTGCTAGTGTTTCTCCCAAGTACTTCTGCAACACTACTCATGCAATACTTGCAGAATCCTCTCCCTAATTTGCTCTGATGCACAGGCTGCTCCCCCTCCATGTAAGTGCCTCCTGAAAATTTATGAGCTGTTCACTGTCAACAGTACATCGTTTGTTTCTCAAGAATACGCAATGCTCAGTAGGGAATAGGCTGAGGGAATTTTCTGCGTAAAAAATAATTTGTAGATACAGTAGGAATAACATACAGAAAAATACAACAATATCCTTAAAATAGGCTGGTGGTGGTCCTGAAGAACAGAATTTTTCAAGAACATTTTGGCTTTAAAGCATTGGGGGGGTGCTTTAATTTTTTGAGCTTATTTTCAATATGAAATAGAAGGAACCAAAATATTTTTTAGAAAAGCAATAACAATTATTACTTATATAATTATAGAATTTTATGGTCTTTAAAGATTCTTACTGTTAAACAGAAATGAGCTAATATCCAGCTTGTTTTTTATTATAATTAAAATGTACAGAAAACAGAGTTTTATTCAGGTACTCTCAAACTGAACTTGTTTGAATGACTGCTATCAGTGCTTTGTTTTCAAATAGCAGCATTCCAGTCAATATTTTTTCATTGGTTTTGTTTTGAGGAAGGAGTGTCCAAGTGTTTTCAATGGAGTGACTTTTATTGCTACCACGTAAATTGCAAGCATTATTATACATCTAGTGCATACATATTTTGAAGTAAAAGTACTGTGGGTTTTGCATGTTTGGAGGCAAGTGTATGCACACATGTTCCACAGCCTGAAAATCTGACCAATAGCTGCTGTAAAATATAAATATGTATTCGTAAGTTTATTTTTATGTAGAAGCTAAATAAAGTTAATATAAGCCAAGTTACTGCTTAGTGCGATAAATCACTATAGGTCTTTTCAGACCTTAGTGCAGTATGAATGTTGCAGTTTCCTCTCCACTCTTCCTAATTTGATGTTATAATTATTTTTTACAGAGATTCCAGTAGGAGGCAGTGGGCTTTATTTTAGTGCACACTATGTGCCGTGTGAAGTATCAGGAGTTCTGGATTTATAAAATATGTTATTCCAACCTCTTCCTAACACAATGTTTTGTGCTACCTGGGCATTTTGTGTCACTGGAGAAGAGGAAAGCTCTGATGCTGCCCCTTGTCTGGACCACAGCTGTACTTGCCCCTCCTGTTTCTGCAGTTCCTGCCTTTTTTCCCCCCCCCTCCACAGCTATATGATGCCTGTCTCTCCAAGAACTCCTACCACGGTATCTTTCTATTAACTTATATTCAGTATATTTAAAAATATTGTCTTAAAACGACTTCAAGACACTTCGGTTTTGTAGATCTGCTGAATAACAGACCATCAGCTGTTTCAGCCTGTGAGCTGGGTTTTTCTTCTCCCCCTTATATCCACACTCCTCTGCAGCCACTGAAAGCACAGATTCTGTCTGCCTAATATTTCTCTGGCTCCTTCACAATTTCTTGTCATAAAATAAAACAGGCAATACTGGTATCTGAAACTGGTTATGTTCATTTAAACAAAGTAATATTTTAATAATAAATGATTTTCTATTAAAATACATATAAATATA